>NC_041404.2:162809535-163109535 GCF_900747795.2 Erpetoichthys calabaricus | reverse complement strand
AGAGCTACCTCTTTCTTTATTTAGTTTGAAAAACCTTAAGTGATGTGTTATGAATATGACAAAAGAACCTCAGTTTCCCCACTGAATTTTAGTAAATTAGATGTTCAACCTTTTCCTTTGTCTCTTGGCATTCATTTGATAGATCCTTTTCACTATCGGTGATATTTAAGTATTCCTATACTTTTCTGAGACAGCTACTATCCTTCATATGCAGTTAAACAAAACAACATGCATTCAGTGGTACAATATTATGTTTGTTGTCATTTCAAATATACTATACTCACAATTAAAACACATCTTCGTGTTTTCTTTTCCAATTCATAGCATTTTGTTCCTATTGTTAAGTATTGTAAATACTATAATATTATTTTAATTTTATCTGATCATCAGAAAAAATGTTATGAGCATTACTTCCTGCAACCCATTCTAGTATTTCCTCTACCCAACAATGCCTGTATTATTACTAAGAGTTTTCATGTCTAAATTTTACATATGTGGGAAAAGTAGACCTCCAGCCCCACAACTCCATGGACCTAGGTTTGACTCCCTGCTCAGTCACTGTCTGTGTGGCTTTTTCATGTTATCCTAATGTTTGTGATGTGAAAAGTCAGAGTACTGTTAAATAATGAGCAAACACATGTATATATTTGTTGATTCATGCCTTTAAACTAACTTATTGTGAGTGAGTAGGTTTGTGTATGACTGTACCCTATAATGATTTAACATGACATCCAGGTTTGGTTCCTGCATTGTTCCAGGGATAGACTTTGAAATCTTGCAACCCAATTATAGAAAAATCAGCTTAAACAAAAAAGGAATATTGGTAAACCAGTAGAAGTAAGCTGTCTTGGTATGCACACAATCTTCTTGTTATGGGAAGCATTTATCAAAACTACTGTTTCCTTTTTTCCTGAGTAATTTTTCCTTTTGTCCTTCTTTCTTTCTATCATTTTTTACTATCTTTAGAGTGTAATTCTGTTAAACAGAAGACTTTTTACCTTAACAAAATGTGCATTAACAATTTCTATAGTACTGTATATATATTTTTTAATTGTACTTCTATTATTCATCAGTAGAAATGTTATTTCAAACATAGATATGTTAAAAAAAGATAAGAGATAAAGATTTATTTGTTAATATAAAGTCCATCTGCATCCATGTCATGTGCTTGAAGATAGTGAGAATCAGCCTAACTTGTTCCCAGTTGCATTCTATCCATCCATCCATCCAATTTCCAACCCTCTGAATCCGAACACAGGGTCACGGGGGTCTGCTGGAACCAATTACATTCCTTAATTAAAATGTACTTTGTTCATACAAGTATATGTCAACTAAAGGTTATTTTTGATAAACCATTCTTATATAATTTTTCCCAACTCTTAATTTTAGAAACAGTGTTTTAGAAACAGAATGACTTTAATTATTTAAGGCACAAGCACTTTCTTTCACTTTGTTTTTTTCTTGTTGAGCAATGAGGCAGAATAATTTGTGAAGCTTGAAACACCTGTATTGACATAACTTTGTTTCCTCATAAGTAGTTAGAGAGATGAGGGATAATTAGGTTGCATTGAATTGGCTTCTTATGCTGGAGGTGGAAAGCAAGAAATGTGATTCTTTGATCCTGTGTTAATATTTCATGCACTATAAGTAGTTTCTTTGATTTTACATCATTCATTTTTTTTTCTTTTTGTCTTTACCTTTTTAAGGGAAGAATTCATGCACAAATCTGCATGTAGATTGAATGGAAACAGTGGTCTACAGACAGGCATATAAATAACATGCAGTGACATGGAACAAAGTGTTGGGTACTAGTAGCAATCAGAAGAGTTAAATGTGTGATGAGTACACAGTAGAGACCCAGCTACAGATGGGCCTGAGGTTGAGTGCTGCTATCTTACTGTACAAGTAGGTGTTTACTGTGCATGTTACTGCTATCAATGCTGTGGAGTCATCCTGCCTTCAATCCTAGGTATGCTGCTGAGCGGAAGAGTGTATTTGTATACAGTGGCTCATTTATTTTTACCTTTATATGTTTCCTTTTTTCTTGATAACATTCACTTTTTTCCAATAAAATGTTTTCTTTTTTGTAACTGTGTGCATTTTCCTTTGTCTCTGGGTGCACCTGCCATTCTTTATCAGCAAGTGCAATGTGGTGCAAAACCTCATCTGCTGTCCCAAGGAAGCTGAAACAAAAGTTGAGGACTTAATTCCCAGCACAACACTCATACCAAGCTGCCTGTGATTGTAATTTACTTTTTCTTTTTTACTTCTGTCATCTTCCAGAGATTATTTAATAAACTCCTAAACTCAGTGTGGAATGGATCTATGAGTATAAACAATATATTAACACTTCACGTGATCTCATACTGAACAGCCTCTAGTCAAATTTGCTTGTAAGTTTCTAGTCCAGTATTGTTAGATGTTTAATGTGTGGAGGCGGGCATGTAGAGGATTTAGCAAGCACTTCTCACTTGCTGAAAAAAAGCAATGTACATCTAAGGGACCCATTTTTAAGGTGACCAAACATACAGAAATGTGAATTTGCTATAGTCAGGAATAAAACAGAATCAAAAAAGAGGAATGAAGGACAAAAAAAGAAAACAAATGGAAAAAATGTGCAAATCACAAGGATGAGTTTCTATTTCTATAGGATTATGGGCTTTAAACCGTAGGGCTTAAATACTTGGTTTAGGATAAATGTTTTATACCCTTGTCTCCCCGGAAATTGAAACTTACTTGTCTTTATTAATATAGTTATTCTTCTAGACACCTGTGATTTCCTGCTTGAGACCATTTTATTATCAACTGTAAATTAGTTTAAGGAAAAGCACCACAACAGGTCACTCTTAGTTACCCGAGTCACATTATAACTTTAAAATTTAAGAAAGAACTACAGGTCTTGAATAGTGGCTTGAAATTAATGAAAGAAGCTTGCTACCTTCACTGGAAATACGTATCACATATGACTACATATGTTTTATCCGAAAGGCACCGGCAAACTTTTTGTGTTGCACTTGAATACCAGATCACACAACACTTCAAGAAGGGGAACACCCAAAAAAAAAATTTATTAACCATTTTGTCATATGGTGACATTTTCCATTTAGAAAATGCATCCTGCATCTATATATATAATTCACTAAGCCGCCGACAAGTAGCCACCCATGGAAAGCACGCCGGAAGGGGCGTGGATTCACTAAGCCGCCGACAAGTAAGACGCCCATGGCGCACGCAGGAAGGAGCCACGCCCACCAACTCTAAGACCACTGGATACGACGACAACTCGCAGAGCCACGCCTACCAACTCGGATGCGACGTCATTTATGTTCGTCTGTGCTACAGTACACATGCACCTCTGAGCCACGCTGACTTTTCGGTTACGACGCACGACCGCGTGCACCATAGCAAACTGTTTTACACACTACATACAGCAATTAGCATCCGCGACAAACATGCATCTTCTTAGATGGTCCTGCAGGAACACGGAAAACGTTTCCCTGCCCACCAACACTTCTTATTCCCCTACCGGCGTCCACCGCATCCACGACAAACATGTGTCTTCTTAGATGGTCCTGCAGGAACACAGAAGACATTTCCCTGCCCACCAACACTCCTTTTTCCCCGGCCCGCGTCTACAACGAAGACTCGCTACACCTTAATGAACAAGTGCTGAAACTTATCCCTACCGATGAAGTAACTTTCACCAGCGTGGCCTCATTCATCACAGACGATCCCGCTTTCAGTCACAGACAATTGTATGTTGCTCTCTCCAGAGGTCTATCTTTTCATTCACTCACAGTGGTATCCACAAACCCACCCCATTTGGACAACTGTGTCGTTCAGGAAGTGTTCACCCATCAATACATAAAATTATGTGGCGTATGCTACACCGCGGGTTGGCTAGCGTGTCATACGCTCACACTGATTACGTCCCTGCCCTTTGTACACATCCCCTACCCCCCCGGTACTACCATGGTCGGGTGACTTGGTGGATTATATATAAAAAAGCAGCCAAAACTGCAAACAACAATGAAAAGTCTACGTGACTCACAGGTGCATGTGGGCTATGCAAAGAGAAAAACGACTCAGGTGACGAGTTGGGGGTGGGCACATGAGCAGGCAGTGCATACTGAATGAGAAATCAGCAGACTAGCATGACGGAGGGGGCGGAATGGGCGTCCTTCCCCTCTCCTCCCGTTCCCCCCTCCGCGCCCGAGCACCGTCCACCCCAATCCCTCGCTCTGGGAGGAGAAGGCGTGCGGTCCGCCAGTTTTCAGTCACGGACAATTGTATGTTGGTTCGTTCCATGCATTGTTACAATGTTACTTTTCTTGGTGATTTATTACATTACCGATTTTTCAAAGGTTAATTTTCTCCCTGTGCTTAAAAATCATTAAAAAAGTGGCCTGATTCTGTGGCGTATGGTACGCCGCCGGTTGGCTAGTATGAATTAATTCTCATTCTACAAGTTTATAAGTTGTAAGTTTATATGTTTCAAGTCTATACCTGAAATAGTATCTTTTAATACACACTCTTTATCACACAAATGACACCTTACATAATATCAAGTGAAATATTACTTTTAGGAATACTATGAAAAACACACTGACAGAAACTTGCATGTCTTTACCTGGTTGCTGAACTTTCTCGGTTAGAAGTCTCAGGACTGCCAAAGCTGCCAGGGCTAGCTACTGTGTCTGCTCTCCTGCGGAAGGACTGTCGGCTCTGGACCTGTCGTAGTACACTGCTCTTCAGCTCCAGCAGGGTCGACATGCTCATTTGTCACCTGGGGTGGGAAGGACGGAAAATGAGCATAGTGATTGGAACTTCGCCAGCAGTTTCTTCCTGAAAATATACAGTACATGACCTATTCAGAGTAGAGACGCATATCTCAAATAAGCAAATCATCCTTTGGTCTGAAATAAGGTGTTGATTTGTTGCAGCAGTAAACATAACAGACAAGGTTTTATAATCAAAAACCACTGCATGAAAAACACATTTGAAAGTTCTCAGTTTGGAGACACAACTGCTGAAGAAACCAACCAATTTCCACATTCCTAGAATTGTTCTTTAAAGATAACTTCGGCAGGGTTGAATATTTTCTGGCCCTAACTTCAACCTGTTGCCTGACTTCTCTAGTTCTTTGTCCCTTTATCTTCAACATTTTCCAGTTCCTCCACAAATCTCTGAATCCCATATCATATCCAGGCTATACAGCGGATAGGTTTTCTTCTGACCTTCTTTTATATTCTATCAGAGTGAAAATAGCCTTTATGTTATTTTCTTCTATTCCAGTTTACCTTAGTTATCTTTATAACCATAAGACAGAAACATTTTATATTGTCTGAATTTGTAGAATGGGACAGAATAAAAAAAAATATTTACGGAAGCAAAATCTTCAAATTACAATATAGCACTTATTTAATGGGCACACTGACTGACCCTTGTTGTCTGCATTATGTGGAGACTATAAAAATTCTGTTTCGACACAAAAGGGAAAAAAACATATTGAAACAGTCTGAATGGAGATATTATGGAAAGCTTGTTTGTCTTTCTGAATGCTCTAAGAGAGTTACAAGTGACCTTCATTTCATCAATAGAAAATCAGAGTCTCCTATTTGGTTCCGTCTGTTCTTTTATTTATTTATATTTACCTTCAGCAGTATTGGAAAGGCTCATACCAGGGTGCTGTGACATTTCAAAATATGGACACACATTTTAACATTGTATTACTTTGCCTTTAAGTAGATCTATCAATATATATGGCTTCCAATGTGCTAAGGCCATTTAAATGCAGAATAAAATAATTACACAATTAAGCCCAGCTGTTAATTGATTAAAGAAATATGGTTTCTGTGGAGACAGGAAGGAGAAAAAATTTAATGGTCCATTCAAAAATGAGAAGAGAGGAAAAAGCTTTACACAACAGGAGATATGCAGTAAAAGATGGGGAAATGGTAAATATTCACAGTGTGGTCTCCATTTATGCCACCAACCAATACTGCTTGGATTTTACAGTTTACAAAGCTTCTCTCTTTTGAGGTCGTAAGAGGAATAAGGCGAAGTGCTGTGTGCAGCATATCCAATCCTTGAAAACATGAATTTCAGACTGTTATTGCTGCTTTATACATGATTCTAAATATCTCTCACCTGTACCACTCTGTTCTTGTTTAGTGTAACAATTTGCACCCACCCTAAATACTGTTTTCATAATTTAAAACACATCTATTATATCACTGCGTACTATCCCTTCCCTTAAACTAATCTTTTTGTTTTGTTTGCTTGCTTATTTGCTTTCAGAAAACTCACACTCTTCATTCATTTCATTAGGCTACTAGTTTTTTTGTGGAATTTTAAGGCTATTATTGAGGACTGATCATTTATGTTAGGTAGAATGCCTAGAGGAGGCTGGGTGGTCTCGTGGCCTGGAACCTCTGCAGATTTTATTTTTTTTGTTTTTTCTGTCATCCCTGGCCATCGGACCTTACTTTTAACTATGTTAATGAGTGTTCCCTTATTTTAATACTTATTTATTTTCTTTTTTCTCTTTCTTCATCATGTAAAGCACTTTGAGCTGCATTATTTGCATTAAAATGTGCTATATAAATAAATGTTGTTATTATGGCCTTCTTTTAATGTGGCAACCTTAAAAGCATACTTTATTCCAGATTTGGACTCTCCAGTACATTAAAAGCATAAGTTCTCTTGGCTTGTTCTAAACACAACAGAACACATGACACAATGTCTGTTTTCCTTCATAATCACTTCTGGACACTATTCACTTACTGATAATGAGGTTTAGTAGGACTCCCAAGTTAACCGCTGATGACTTGACTTTGTACCCTTCATGTGTAATTTATTGTTTGGTTATTTTCATAGTAATCTATTCTTTGCATATGCAATTTATGTTTACGTTGCAAATAAAATTAATTACTACTAGTTCTTAATACTGCGGTGGGTTGGCACCCTGCCCAGGATTGGTTCCCTGCCTTGTGCCCTGTGTTGGCTGGGATTGGCTCCAGCAGACCCCCGTGACCCTGTGTTCGGATTCATCGGGTTAGAAAATGGATGGATGGATGGATAGTTCTTAATAAAAGGACTACCATAAAAGGGACTATAAAAGATTATGACTAATAAGTTGTCATGCACAGATGTTTTAGCGTAGTATATGTAAAGAAGTATAGAGAACTAGTTCACAAACAAAGGATGTGTGCACATAAATATACAGGGATTGAATTTTGGCATTGAATTAAGGGCATCATGCCTATGATTTAAAAACCTAAGATAGTTAAACTTAATAAAGTGGGTAAATTATGCTGTACTTGAAAGGTAAAATAAGCCTTTCATTATTGCAGCTTTCATCTCATTATAGATTTAGTTGAAAAATAAAAACGCATCATTTGTGTATGCTTCAAGAGCTCATTAATATGTTATCCTCCTACTATTATTCATATGACTACAGTTGTCCATCCAATCATCCATCCATTTCAATTAACATATCCAGTTCAGGGTTGCTAGGAGCCAGTGCATCTACAGTATACTGCGTATGACACAGGATCCAGCCTTAGACAGGACACAACCCTGGCACACACACACACACCTATGTCTAGAAAAGTAACAAAATGAGATGCTCTGTATGTTCATTCCAAAATAGAATTTCTTTACTTGGGGTTTAATAGCTTCCACATTTGGCTAGACATTCATATGGCTCAGTTTATAATGCTTAGAAGTAAAAGTAAAATCTCTCCAGTGGTAACATGTAATGTGTTAAATTAAAGTGTATGTGTATAATTACGGAGACTGCATTTAGCAGGACTCCTAAAACAACATACTTCACTGCTGAAAACGAATCAGCTTAATCTATCATTCATTGGATTTTTGAAGGCAAATACATTTTTAATAGTGTAACAAATAAAATGTGATTCACCTACTGAAAACACATAATACACATATTTGAATGGCAATGGGAGTGAAAGGGATGCCATCTCGTTACTAGAGACCAAACTTCAGAGAATACATTTTTCACATGCCCTTGTTAAGATAAATCAGGTTGTCCATGATCATCATATCATTCTGTAAAAATTCTTTGTTAAAAACTCCCCTAAACCAAAAAAATCCTTCACATTTCTTGGTGCAATGAAAGGAATCATCCCTTCTCTTTCACACATGAAATTTATACCCTTTGTGATAAGACAGCCCCTGGGCACAGACAGACGCTGGATGTCCAAAAACACACACTGTTTATTCTCACAAAATGTCCTCCACACAACACAGTGCACCAATCCGCCCAAACACAGTCCCTTCTTTCCTTTACTCACCATATTCTTTTCCTTTACTCCACTCTCTTCTTCCCAAACCAAGGAGCCTAGGAGCCCCAACAGGGATGAGCTCCAGTGTTCCACCATTGTGGCCCCGATGCAACTCAGGGGGGCTGCCACCAAATTTTCCGGGGGATGTAGTGTGCATCCAATGGCTGCTCCCCTGGATCCAGTATTAAAGGGGCATCCCAGCTGGGCATGGGTCCCAGCCGTCTGCCACACTTTATATATGTAGCAAAAATAATAATAATAATAATAAAACGTTTATGTCAGAGTCTTGTTTATACATTACAGGTCAGCATTTAACACTGTTGCAACCATTAAAGCTTACCACCAAACCTTTCAATTTAGGACTTAATGCTACACTCTGCAAGTAGATTTTGGACTTCCTAACCAACACACCACAGCATGTGCAGTTTGGTGTATCACATCCTTAATGCCGAACTTCAACACAGAGCAGTGTGCTGAGCTGCCTTCTATAGTCCTTGTTCACCTTTGACAGTGTGATTATACACAAAATCCAACTTCATCATTAAGTTTGCTGATGACACCACCATCACAGGCCTGATCAAAAGGATGATGTCTACCTTCTGACTCAGTGTTGTCAATAATCTCATCCTTAATGTCAGAAAAGCCAGGAAACTTGTCTTAGACTTCAAAAGTCAGAAGGAAGACCACATTGACATCTACAGTGGATGAGATACTGTTGAAAGAGTGAGCAGCTTAAATTTTCTTGGAGTGGCTAGTGATGAATTGAAATGGGCATAACACATTTTACCTTTGTGCTCACTAGCACCACTACTCCGTTAGATGTTTGAGGAAAACTTGCATTTCTCTGTCTGTTCTTACAAACGTCTACACAACAGAGTCCATTGTTACTAGCTGCATTACATCCTGGTACAGCTTTTGCTTGGCTCATGATTATAAGCACTACAGAGGGTGGTGAAGGCAGAACAGAATATTACTAGTATCAAGCTGCCTTCTGTTCAGGCCATATACAACACACACTGCCTAAGAAAGGCAAACGGGATTATTAAAGACCTCAGCAATCCTGCTTGGCTGTCTTTCCTACTACTCTTTTCTGGAAAATGTTGCAGGGCCATGGGCACTCAAATCAGTATATTCTGAGGCAGTTTATAGTTTTAAATAGACAATATTGTCACATATAAAGAGTCCAGTGAAATTGTTACTTGCCGGTGCTAATAAACATGCAGCACGTCACCACCCTCACATTCTATGCTTTAATTTCTGAGTACACTTAGATATTAAACTATGTAAATTTCAATAAAAACTGGAAAAACAGACTCGTTCTAAAACCTTTGACCATTTTAGCAATGGTTTCCTTACTGCCACATGACCTGTCAAATCCAAAGATCAAAGACTTCTCTTCACATTTGAAAGTAAGGCTTCCTAACTTTAACCACTATTAAGCTGTGCCTGAAGCAGTTGTCCTTTGAGGTCCCCATCATGAAAACAGTTGACTCTCAGAAACGTTTCCTCTGATTCTGTTGTGGCTTTGGGTATGGCACACCTGTTCCTGTCAGTGTTTCCAAGTTTTTTTAAATTGTGCAGGAATCTATACCGTACTTATTGAGACCTTGTCTTTCTTTGTAATTTCCCTAAAGGAAAGACCTACGCTTTTAAGGGTTATAATGGTCTGTCTGTCATCGTTTTGTAATTGCCTTTTCTTGTCATTATAATAGCAATATACTACTTCCTAGAGTGCAATATTGTCCAAATAATGTGTCAGAGGATGTAGCAACACAGTTTGTTCTAACATTGCTTTTATACAGATACAGGGTTTGTTAAGTGATCAACAACAGTTGGAACTCCTATAGGAATTATTTGCATTAGCTTTCAAGAATGAATTAATCTGTATTACTGCATAAAGGTTGCAGGTTGTTAAACCCATTACCTATTTTCTGAAAAAGACATTTTGTAAAACATTATTTTTCAGTTTTTGGTATCCTAAACCTTTTTTCTAACCTTTAGCAGTTTACCACTTACCTTTGTACCATTTCATTTTATTAATTAGAGTTGACCTGCTTTAATAAAAAGTGGAAAAATTGGGGTGCTCTAAAACTTTTAAGATGTACAGTATATGTAATACAGTAGAACCTCGGTTTGCGAGTAACTTGGTTTATGAGTGTTTTGCAAGACGAGCTAAAATTTTTAATAAATTTTGATTTGGTAAACAAGTGAGGTCTTGCAATACAAGTAGTACGTATACGCTTTGTCTGCTGAGTGTCATGTGATCACAACTGAGCTGATGGTTCTTCTCTCTCTCTCTCGCTGCGGGATTGTGGGCAATCGTCTCCTATTCTCCGTCTGAGTCGGCGTGCCACACTCATATAATCAACATCCATACGAACGTATACTGTTTACTACAGCATTGTGACTCTCTGTGTGTGTGTGTGTGTGCGCACGTGCTGTGACATGCGAGTCCCCATCTTGCACCCCAAAACACGCAGCTGAGTCTTAGTACTTTAGCAACACCAGCTTTATTCAGCTTGAAACAGCAACAGCACGGTTATTTATTATAGCGGGATCTGCCACTCACCAATACACAGACACAACAGTCAGGCAGGGTCGTGGCCAAGTAGTACTGTGCCCTGCGCATTTATAATGTTCTTTGTTCCTTGTATCACCCATCGACGGCAGGCACTTATAGCATGTCCGCGATCTTTTCGGATTCACTTTTACGGCGAACTGCTACAGCGCTGGGAGACTGCGATTGCTTTGGGACGCTCTTCCGCGTGTTGTCGCGTTGGGTGAAATCCCACAAGAGTTTAGAAACTCACTCACACCAGCCATGATTCTTTTCAAAGGTAAAGTGCAGGTTAATTTGTTTTATGTATTTTTACTTTATATTTTGTATTAATCATTTTTATATGAATCAGGGTTGTTTTGGGTTGTGGAACGAATCATCTGAGTTTCCATAATTTCTTATGGGGTAATTCACTTTGATATACGAGTGCTTTGGACTGCGAGCACGTTTCCGGAACGAATTATGCTCGCAAACCGAGGTTCCACTATATATATTGTTCTGATTAGACATGAAAGTATGACAATGCAATAGACCTCCAAAATCCACCTTGATGAATATACATCCATGTCTCAACTGCATGCTAATAAAGCTGATAAGGAATTTTCAAATTCTGAAGAAAATCCAATTAAAAGTTCAAATCTATTGATATTACTGGGCACAAAATTATACACATCCATGTATACAGTGAATTTTAAAGGTTTTCTTTTTTAAATTCAGACTGCTAAATTATCATAATTGCAAGCTTCTCTAGAATAACTAAACAAAGTTATTAAAGTTATTTAATTAAATGAAGTAAATGTTTAATCACATGACAGCATTCCATTATTGCAAAAAACAGCAAGTTAAAAAAATATTAAGTATTTGCATGAATTGCCAGCCAATGTGAAGGTTGCAACTGTGACATCTAGATTATAATACACAAAAATTGATACTGTGAAGAACTATAACATTACTCTTGGGAACAATATACTGTAATGCAAAAATGAACTCTCCATGTTTTAACAATAGCTGAAAGATTTCCTAAACTGGAATACTCAAGACTAAAGTGAGAGCAAATAGTACAAGGTAGATGCACTGAAAGGTGTAAGAAAGCTCTTGATCTGGCCTGCTTTTAACATTATTCCAATAGATGAAAAGAGAAATACTGTAAGCTTTTGTACCATTCAGAAAATATGACAATAATTAAATCTGAAGGTTTTATGTAAAATTCCTCCCAAAATTATTTTTTGATTAAAACAGCATAGACTGAAAAATCTGATCCAAAATTAAAAGAAAAAAAAAGAGATTTTACCTTAAATTTATGTGATGAAACTGTCTACTGTCTTTTATGACTTATTTCAACCAAACTAGTGAAAAACTCAATTACTGTACTTGCATCAGCCTTACTTTATGTCATGTGTTTAATTTTTATTGTTTCTCAAGCCGTAAACTGGCCTCTATCAAATCCATATTGAAAAAATCAATTGTTGAACTGAATACATAATTAAATATCAATTTGAAACATGGCTTGGAAAAAAAATGCCTAGCAATTTTAGGCTTTAAATACTACACACTATTTGTAAAGTTTTAGTTTAGCATTAATGCTGGTCATAAAACAGAAATATCCTTAACTTGTGTTGTCAACAACATTTTACAGTCTTTAGATACAATGCACTAAATGTTTTTAATGATCTGCCTGCTAGTGTAATAGACACTCCATTATTCATAGCATTAAATCCAAGTGGTAGAGTCAGTATTTAGTCATATATTGCTGATTAAGCTGTTTGGAATATAAAAGGTCTTAGTTATGCTTCTTATAACTATTATAATAACAATAATAACTATATGATAGATAGATAGATAGATAGATAGATAGATAGATAGATAGATAGATAGATAGATAGATAGATAGATAGATAGATAGATAGATAGATAGATAGATAGATAGATAGATAGATAGATAAAACCACTTGTCTGATTGTCTAATTCCACTTTTAGAGAGGGGGAACACCACCAGAAAGAACAGTGATGTCCCTTCTGGAACTTTGTTCTTGTCTTCTTACTGAAGCTCGGCTTAGTAAATCTTACACTATTCCTTTAATCGAGGGAGCACCACATTGTTTTACATTTTGAATAAACCAAGTTGTTATACCGGTAGTAGTCTACAAACCATTGGGTTCTTTTTATTTTTTATGACTGATTTAGCTATTAATTATGATCATGTATTGCTGAGAGTATTTTAATATCTACATAGATGTGGAGAATGACACTTTGCATAAATGTTTTACTCATCTGCTAAACACAGTAGGGTGTCAATGATTTGACTCATTGTTATAATCACAGATTAGATTGAATTATTACTTATAGAGTTGCGATTAAAAATGTAAATATTACTTCATTAAATTAAGTTATCCCTAATCACTACGTAACTATGTCTGATTTGTTTTTCCCTTACCAATCTAATTGCAGATAAAAACAAGAACAGTGCAACATCTAGATTTTGATTGCATCAAAATTTGTAGATATTTTTAGAAGCTCAAGCATTATTGTAGAAAACTATATTGATCAGAGCGGCACGGTGGCGCAGTGGGTAGCACTGCTGCCTCGCAGTTGGGAGACCTGGGGACCTGGGTTCGCTTCCCGGGTCATCCCTGTGTGGAGTTTGCATGTTCTCCCTGTGTCTGCGTGGGTTTCCTCCGGGCGCTCCGGTTTCCTCCCACAGTCCAAAGACATGCAGGTTAGGTGGATTGGCGATTCTAAATTGGCCCTAGTGTGTGCTTGGTGTGTGGGTGTGTTTGTGTGTCCTGCGGTGGGTTGGCACCCTGCCCGGGATTGGTTCCTGCCTTGTGCCCTGTGTTGGCTGGGATTGGCTCCCGCAGACCCCTGTGTTCAGATTCAGCGGGTTGGAAAATGGATGGATGGATGGATATTGATCAGATAACACCTAATTATAATGTGAATTTCAAAGGAGCTTTGAATAGACTAGCTGCCTTTAAAAGAGAAGTGATTGAAGAACATAGAAACTCACCTTGGTTTAATGAACCTAAGTTCTCAGGTACAATACTTGCATGGTTTAGTTTCAGTATATACAGACATGTGCTGACAGTACTCTGTCATTATATTCAGAAATTAAATATGGTGTCCCCCAGGGCTCAGTACTTAGACCTTTACTGTTTTCACTTTATATGCTTCAATTAAGAACTAGCATTGCAAAACATTAATTTTCACTTGTATGAAGATGATACCCACCTATACCACCTATAACTTTCTTTAAGACTAAAAGATATTTCACCAATAGAATTCTTGTTTAATTGCATCAGTGAATTAAACAAGTGGATGGAGGAGAATTACTTGTCTGTGAATACAGCAAGAACAGTAATGTTACCTATTGGGGGCATTTATGCACACCATAACAACATTCTGTTACATTTATCACAGTTTCCATTAGTTTTACTGAATCAGCACACAATTTAGGTTTTATCTTTGACACCAGAATGCCTTTAAAACACCCATTACAAAACTTTCTAAAGCCTGTTTTTTCTACCTTAAAAATACAGAAAATTAAGACTGTTTCTAAATATAGAAGGTACTGAGAAATTAATTCATGCATTTATTTTTATTAGGATTTACTAGTGTAATGTGTTATATACAAGCTGTTCAATTCATTATATATGCAGCTCCTAGTTAATTCAAAATGCAATACAAGAATCATTACAATTATTAGAAAGTGTGACCATATAACTAGTTCTGAAATCTTTACACTGGTTTCCAGTTAAACTTGGGCCTGCTTTCACAATCCTCCTTCCTAATCAATAAAGTTTTAAATGGCCAAGGCCCTGCCTACTTATCTGAACTTAACCATTAGCTACAAATCATGCCAATCATTAAGATCTCAAGGTGCTGGTATACTAAAGCTTCCAAGTATTAACAGGTTAACAGTGGGAGGTCGAGCTTTTAGCTACAAGGCCTCAAAGTGGTGGAACAATTTTATGTTTATATAAGAGTTGCCCCTTCAGCCTCAGCTTTTATATCCTGGCTGAAGACTCACTTATTTAGTCTAGCATACCCTGATTAGAGCCCTGTTTGTTTGTCATGTATACAACAATATAAGTAATGCAATAAATACAAACTGTTCTGTTTCTCTTATAATGTATCCTGCTGTAACACTTGGTGTCACTCTTCTATGTCCTGGCTGTTTTACTGCCCATGGAAAGGAGGGGATGGGCAGCCAGGTGGCATAGCCTTTCAGGACTCTGACTGTGTCTGACTCTGTCCTTGACTTTGTTATAGATTACTGTTGACACTCCAGATATTAGTTTTCTCTAGGAATGCTGCTGACTGTTTTTGCTTTCTTCTCCTCTGTTGTCAACTGGCTATAGTTCAACAATTAATTAACTGACCAATATTGTTGGCCTTCATTTATATTATTGCTCAGTTTTGAAGCACTTTCTTTACTGTCTGTTTAAACAAATCTGTGTCTTTATGTGTAGTCATTATACAACTAGTAATTTGTAAAGTTTGTAATTGTAATTGTAACTCTACTATTCTGTACTGTTCTATAGAACACAGAGGCTTCCACAATTCTTAAACAACCATGACTCTTCATAGTACTATCTTCTCAGCCAAACTGAGCAATTAGGAGAAAAGGGCCATTGTACAAGAAGTGAATAAGGAATCTGATGGTCACTCTGACTGAGCTCCAGTGAACCTGTGAGGAAATGGGAGAGACTTTCAGAAAGACAATCATCACTGCAGCACTAACAATCTGGGATTTACAGCAGAGTGGCTCGACAGAAGCTTTTACTCAGTAAAAGACACATGAAATCCTGTTTGGAGTTTGCAAAAAAGGCACTCTAAAAGACTCTGAATCTGAAATCAAGATCAAGTCTTTGGCTTCAATTCTAAGTGTCATATCTGGAGAAAACCCAGCACCTCATCACCTATGCAATACCATCCCAACAGTGAAGAATGTTGGTGGCAACTTAATGCTGTGGATTTATTTTTCAGCCGCATAAACTGGGAAACCAGTCAAGGTTGGGAAAAAGCTGAAGAGAGCAAAGTACAGATTTCTCTAATGAAAAACTGCTTCAGAGTGTTCTGGACCTGAGAATGGGCTGAAGGTTTACCTTCCAATAGGACAATGACCCTAGGCACAAAACCACACAGGAGTGGCTTAGTGACAACTGTGTTAATGCCCTTGAGTGGCAAAGGTACAGCCCAGACTTAAACCTACTCAAACATCTCTGGAGAGATGTGAAAACAGCTGTACACTGACTGTGTTCATCAAACCTGACAGAACTTGAAAGGATCTACAGAGAAGAATGACACAAAATACCCAGATCCAGGTGTGCAAAGCTTGTCATACACAACAAGACTCCAGACTGGAATTACAGGTGTTTCAGCTAAAGTCTGAGTAAAAGGTCTTGATATGTACCGTGCATTCGGAAAGTATTCACAGCGCATCACTTTTTCCACATTTTGTTATGTTACAGCCTTATTCCAAAATGGATTAAATTCATTTTTTTCCTAAGAATTCTACACACAACACCCCATAATGACAACGTGAAAAAAGTTTACTTGAGGTTTTTGCAAATTTATTAAAAATAAAAAAATTGAGAAAGCACATGTACATAAGTATTCACAACCTTTGCCATGAAGCTCAAAATTGAGCTCAGGTGCATCCTGTTTCCCCTGATCATCCTTGAGATGTTTCTGTAGCTTAATTGGAGTCCACCTGTGGTAAATTCAGTTGATTGGACATGATTTGGAAAGGCACACAACTGTCTATATAAGGTCCCACAGTTGACAGTTCATGTCAGAGCACAAACCAAGCATGAAGTCAAAGGAATTGTCTGTAGACCTCCGAGACTGGATTGTCTCGAGGCACAAATCTGGGGAAGGTTACAGAAAAATTTCTGCTGCTTTGAAGGTCCCAATGAGCACAGTGGCCTCCATCATCCGTAAGTGGAAGAAGTTCGAAACCACCAGGACTCTTAATAGAGCTGGCCGGCCATCTAAAAACTGAACGATCGGGGGAGAAGGGCCTTAGTCAGGGACGTGACCAATAACCTGATGGTCACTCTGTCAGAGCTCCAGAGGTCCTCTGTGGAGAGAGGAGAACCTTCCAGAAGGACAACCATCTCTGCAGCAATCCACCAATCAGGCCTGTATGGTAGAGTGGCCAGACGGAAGCCACTCCTTAGTAAAAGGCTCATGGCAGCCCACCTGGAGTTTGACAAAAGGCACCTGAAGGACTCTCAGACCATGAGAAAGAAAATTCTCTGGTGTGATGAGACAAAGATTTAACTCTTTGGTGTGAATGCCAGGCGTCACGTTTGGAGGAAACCAGGCACCGCTCATCACCAGGCCAATACCATCCCTACAGTGAAGCATGGTGGTGGCAGCATCATGCTGTGGGGATGTTTTTCAGCGGCAGGGACTGGGAGACTAGTCAGGATAAAGGGAAAGATGACTGCAGCAATGTACAGAGATATCCTGGATGAAAACCTGCTCCATAGCGCTCTTGACCTCAGACTGGGGCGACGGTTCATCTTTCAGCAGGACAACGACCCTAAGCACACAGCCAAGATATCAAAGGAGTGGCTTCAGGACAACTCTGTGAATGTCCTTGAGTGGCCCAGCCAGAGCCCAGACTTGAATCCGATTGAACATCTCTGGAGAGATCTTAAAATGGCTGTGCACCGACGCTTCCCATCCAACCTGATGGAGCTTGAGAGGTGCTGCAAAGAGGAATGGGCGAAACTGGCCAAGGATAGGTGTGCCAAGCTTGTGGCATCATATTCAAAAAGACTTGAGGCTGTAATTGCTGCCAAAGGTGCATCGACAAAGTATTGAGCAAAGGCTGTGAATACTTATGTACATGTGATTTCTCCGTTTTTTTATTTTTAATAAATTTGCAAAAACCTCAAGTAAACTTTTTTCACATTGTCATTATGGGGTGTTGTGTGTAGAATTCTGAGGAAAAAAATGAATTTAATCCATTTTGGAATAAGGCTGTAACATAACAAAATGTGGAAAAAGTGATGTGCTGTGAATACTTTCCGGATGCACTGTATGCCCACTAGTGGGGAAACTGTCAAACCCAGCTAGTAAGAAAGGCAAGCCCTTGTGTACTAGCTGGGCTTGGGTTGTTTTCCAAAAATACCCTGCGGCACAAAAAGCTCCATGGAGCACAAAATGCAAATGAGTTGCTTAAGTAGTAAGGCAATCCAACACGAATCAAAGTCCTCATACAGAATTAAAAAGACAAAGTCAAAAACAGAGCACAAGTACAAAAATCCAGAAAAATCATAAAAACACAAGAATAACTAGCCACACTATGAGCGCATTCAGAATGAACAGCAAGGAACTGTGGGTTTCCCCCACATTTACAGAGCTGAGGGCAGTTCCTTGCAGTGATGGGGAGATGGCCCAGCCTCTTGTGGAGTCACCCACAAAACACTACCAACATAACATGCATTGGTTATAAAGAAAATAATTAACAAGAGTAACATTAACTTAAATAAATAACTCAAAAAATAACAAAAAGGACAAGAAACAAAGGTTAGAACCCCAGCCAGAATACAACAGTGTCAGTGTGGCATTTCATTTTATTTCCTGCTTTTGCTATGACATTCTGGGGTACTACGTGTTGCTTGATGAGAGATTTATTAATTTAAATGATTTTAGCAACATTACAAAATGAGAAAAAATGTAATGGGTATGAATATATTGTATTGATATTCCATTTCATTTTGCTAATAAATGCTTTCCATATTTAGCATTTTTCCCCAATTTAGTACTTTACTGGATGCTGTAGAAGCTCTTGTCTGAACAAGACCATAACTTTTTAGGCTATGTCCACATTGTTGCTAAAACTCTGTTTCAATTTTTACCTCTTATCTCATTTTTCTCCATTTGACTGCTTAAATTAAATTTCAAGTGATCCAAATATATGTGAATGTATAAACATATCTTTTCTAAATGTGTCCCAAACATTCAAAATGAATAAAAGCAATTCTGTCGACAGATGCAACCTAATAGACAGATCCTGGTTGCTCTCTATTTTACATTAGGACATTAAAACATTAGAACAATCTAGATGAGAAGAGGCCATTTAGCCCAACATAGTTCGGCAGTCCTATCCACTTATTTCTTCTAAACAAACATCAAATTGAGTCTTGAAAGTCCCTAAAGTCCTACTGTCTACCAGACTATTTGGTAGGTTATTTCAAGTGTCTATCATTCTTTGTGTAAAGAAAAACTTCCTAATGTTTGTGTGAAATTTACCTTTAACAAGTTTCCAACTGTGTCCCCGTGTTCTTGATGAACTCATTTTAAAATAACAGTCTCAGTCCACTGTACTAATTCCCTTCATAATTTTAAACACTTCAATCATGTTACCTCTTAATTTTCTTTTGTTTAAACTGTGTAGGCACAACTCTTTTAATCTTTCCTCATAACTCAACCCCTGTAGCCCTGGAATCAGCCTACTTGCTCTTCTCTGAACCTTTTCTAGTCCTGCTATGTCTTTTTTGTAGCCTGGAGACCAAAACTACACACAGTACTCGAGATGAGGCCTCACCAGTGCATTATAAAGCTTGAGCAGAACCTCCTTGGACTCGTACTCCACATGTCAGAGTGCTATATAACCTAACATTCTGTTTGCCTTCTTAATGGCTTCTGAACACTGTTGAGAAGTCGAAAGCTTAGTGTCCACTATGACTCCTAAATTCTTCCCATAAGGTGTACTCTCAATTTTCAGACCACCTATTGTGTATTCAAACCTAACATTTTTAGATTAGATTAGATAGATAGATTAGATAGATCTTTATTGTCATTGTCACTTTTACAAAGGAACAACGAAATTGAAGGTGCAATCAACTCAGTGTGAGGAATAAGGGTTAAAATGACAAAAAGACAGAATATAATAACAAACCGAATAGTAATAAATATACAAATTGCACTTGTTGACCTAAGGTATATATTGCACATTGGAAGAATAATATAGAGCAGTTTTATTTTGAGTTCAGGGCCATGATTGCTTTCGGATAAAAGCTGTTTTTAAGGCGGTTTGTCCTAGTTTTCATAGCTCTGTATCTCTTGCCCGATGGCAAAAGCTGGAAGAGGCAATGACCGGGATGTGATGAGTCCTGCGAAATGTCTATTGCTTTTTTGCGGCTTCGGGAGGTGTAGATTTGTTCCAGAATGGGAAGGGTACAACCAATTGTTCTCTCCGCTATCCTGACGACCCTGTGTAGCGCTTTCTTTTCTGAGGAAGTGCAACTGCCGTACCACACACACAGTCCGTACGTGAGCACACTCTCAATGGAACAATGATAAAAAGCAAGGAGCAGATTTTTTGGGAGGTGGTTCTTTCTGAGAATTCTCAGAAAATACAGTCTCTGCTGTGCCTTCTTTAGCAGCTCCTTGGTGTTGGCACTCCAGGTCAGGTCATCCTCCAGCTCCATACCCAGAAACCTGAACACCGGGACCCTCTCCACACATGCCCCGCCAATGGTGAGTGGCTGGATGTCAGTTTTGTTTTTCCTAAAGTCAATAACAAACTCCTTTGTTTTTTTGTTGTTGAGGAGCAGGTTATTGACTGTGCACCACTCTGACAGTCGCTCCACCTCGTCCCTGTATGCTAGCTCACCCTCCTTGCCCGAGATGAGTCCGACCACCGTCGTGTCATCCGCAAACTTTATAATCTTGTTGCTATGGTGAGTGGGGACACAGTCATATGTGTAGAGGGTGTAGAGGAGCGGGCTGAGCACACAACCCTGCGGTGTCCCGGTGTTGAGGCTGAGAGCAGTGGATGTGTGGAGACCCAGCCTGACCCTCTGGGAGTGACCCGACAGGAAGTCCAGTATCCAACTGCAGGTGAGTGATGGAAGTCCCAGATCTGCCAGTTTGGACACCAGTCGTTGTGGGAGGATGGTGTTAAACGCCGAGCTGAAGTTTACAAAGAGCAGTCTGGCGTAACTCCCCTGCTGCTCCAGGTGGGTCAGGGCAGCATGAAGGGCTGTGGCCACAGCATCCTCCGTGGATCTCTTTGCTTTGTAAGCAAACTGAAATGGGTCCAGGTCTGCTGGCAGGCAGGCGATGATATGACTCCGCACCAGTTTCTCAAAGCACTTCATGATGACAGATGTGAGTGCCACTGGGCGGAAATCATTCACACTGTTCATGTTGGATTTTTTTGGCAGCGGAACAATGATTGAGGACTTGAGGCAGGATGGGACAGTGGCCTGGGACAGGGACTGGTTGAAAATCCTGGTGAAGATTCCGGCCAGTTGATCTGCACAGTCTTTCAGCACCCGTCCAGCCATACCGTCGGGTCCTGCAGCCTTCCTCGGGTTCACTTTCCTCATCACCCGCCTCACCTCACACACTTCCACTGTGAGTAAATTGCTGTTGTGAACAGGCTGTTGTGATGGAGCTGCTGTTGGTGTCGCCTCAAAGCGGGCAAAGAAGATGTTCAGCTCCTCTGCCAGAGAAGCGTCTCCCTCAGCAGCCAAGGAGTTGCTGGATTTGTAGCCGGTGATGTGCTGGACACCCTGCCACACCTGCCTGGTGTTGTTACTCCTCAGATGATCTTCTATCCTCCTTCTGTATGCTGCCTTGGCCTCTCGGATGCCTCTCTTCAGGTTCGCTCTGGCTACACTGTAAAGAGCCCCATCCCCAGACCTGAAAGCAGTATTCCTAGCTTTCAGCAGACTCTGGACATCCCTCGTCATCCAGGGCTTCCTGTTAGGATAAATCCTTATGCGTCTGTCCCTGGTGACGTTGTCCGTGCAGAACCTGATGTAATCCAGGACTGCAGTAGTGTGGTACTCCAAGTCTTGGTGATAGAAAACCTCCCAATCGGTTCTCTGGAAGCAGTCCTGCAACTGTTGGGAGGCCTCCTCGGGCCATATGGTAACAGTCCTGGTCATAATGGGAGCTTGTTTCCTGAAGGGAGTATAGGCAGGGATTAGAAGCAGAGATGTATGATCAGACTGGCCAAGGTGTGCTAGGGGTTTAGCCCTATAGGCCTGTCTGATGTTTGTGTACAACTTGTCCAGTGTTTTTACTCCCCTGGTTGCACACTTTATGTGTTGATGGAATTGAGGGAGAACTGCTTTCAGATCTACATGATTAAAGTCCCCAGAAATGATGTGAACAGCCTCAGGATACTTGCTCTGTTTACTGCTGATGGTGTCATGCAAAAGCCCCAGAGCCGAGTTAGCATTAGCATCAGGTGCTATGTACACAGCAGTTAGCAGTATAGCATTGAATTCACGGGGGAGGTATATGGGTCTGCATTTAATTGTCATAAACTCCACGTCTGGAGAGCAGTGTCTGGTGACTATGGTGGAATTTGTGCACCAGCTATTGTGCACATAAATGCACAGCCCCCCTCCTCTCTTCTTACCGGATTGCTCTGTCCTGTCTTGCCGGTGTGCTGTGTGGCCTGCTATCTCGATCGCCGTGTCCGGTATGAGTGGATTAAGCCACGTCTCTGTGATCAGCAATATGCAGCAGTCCCTGATGATCTTTTCCGTTGCAATCCGCAGCTGCCACTCGTCCAGTTTGTTTGCCAGCGACCTCACATTTGAGGAGAAAATGCTTGGAAGCGGTGGTTTGTGTGGCTGCTTCCTTAGCCTCACTAGCACGCCGCCTCGGCACCCCCTCTTTTGTTTACGTTCTTTGCGCCGCCGCCGGCTCCTCGAAGCTGGGATTGTAATCCACGGAGAGCCCGGTGTTCGTGCGATGTCGTCCGGAATGTTGTGGACGCGGAGAAACTCGGAGGTCGAGCAACTCTCGCTCCGTAAACCGATAGATAAAATATCCTTCCGGCTATACGTGTATTTATCCAGGCAGGGTGGAAAAAACACAATCTGAGTCGGAGAGCACACAGCCGAAAAGTCAAAGCAAAATGACACCCTTTATTGGCTAATTAAAAAGATTACAATATGCAAGCTTTCGAGGCAACTCAGGCCCCTTCTTCAGGCAAGATGTAATACAGAAATTGGAGTTCCCTGTGTTTATATACACACTAGGACAAACAACATCTTTGGTAATTCTTTAAGTGAGAAATCCATCCATCCATTCAATATCCAATCCGCTATATCCTAACTACAGAGTCACGGGGGTCTGCTGGAGCCAATCCCAGCCAACACAGGGTGCAGGAAACAAACCCCGGGCAGGGCGCCAGCCCACCACAGGGCACACACACACACCAAGCACACACTAGGGACAATTTAGGATCGCCAATGCACCTAACCTGCATGTCTTAGGACTGTGAGAGGAAACCAGAGCACCTGGAGGACACCCACACAGACACGGGGAGAACATGCTGGGAAGCGAACCCAGGTCTCCTAACTGCAAGGCAGCAGCGCTACCCACTGCGCCACCATGCTGCCCTGTGAGAAATCTTAAATGTAAAAAATTAATAGACCCCTTCAGGTTAAGGTTCATTTAACAAAAGAGAAGATCAATGTATGGTCAAGATCTTTGGATAAGATAATACTTTACATTTACTGATATTAAATTTCATCTGCCACAAATCTGCCCAAGCCTGTATGCTATCCAAGTCCTTCTGTAATGATATAATGGATTCCAAATTATCTGCTAATCCACCTATCATGGTATCATCTGCAAATTTAACCAGCTTGTTACTTATATTACTATCTAAATCATTTACATATATTAAAAATAACAGCAGACCTAGCACTGACCCCTGTGGAACACCACTCTCAACATCAGCCAGTTCTGATGAGGTTCCTCGCACCACCACCCTCTGCTTCCAGTCTGAGCAAATTCTGCACCCATCTAAAAACATCACCCTGAACTCCCACTTCTTTTAGTTTGATGCCCAACCTCTCATGTGGCACCTTATCAAATGCTTTCTAAAAGTCAAGATAAATAATATCTTAAGCTCCAGTTTGATCATATCCTTTTGTTGCCTCCTCATTGAATTACAGCATGTTAGTAAAACATGACCTCCTCTTCTCAACCCATCCATTTTCCAACCCGCTGAATCCGTCTTCTCAACCCATGCTAATTATTCCTAACTAGACAAAGAGCCCGTTTCGACAATGTAAGATCGTTGTTTGTTCCTCCATGCATAGATCTAAACCTGGCCTGTCCTTAACTCCCTGCCCCACCATTCCCATTGTTTCAGTTCAGGACACATGTGAATTTGAAAGCTCATAATGGCAAAAAAGTAACCAAAGTGCCGGCCTGAAACAAAACAGAATGCTTATGCCAATACATTGATTCTAAAATGAATGTTTCACATTCTTAGTAGTCGTGAATGAATACAACCACTCAGAAAATTTTTGTAATCTGTGAAGTTACATTTTATATACCATAATTCATAACAAGCACAATTAAAAAGCTCTTTACAAATGAAAAAATAAAGTTTATATTAAACTGCTCTGGATGAATAACAGTATGCACAAACATTTTAAAAGACACCAAATTCTGCAATGACTTATTTGTGTTAACACAAGTTTAGAAGTTCATTCTTGGGGTCAGTAGGCCATCTTCGTTTTATGTAGTAGCTTTAAAACAACTAACATCTCAAAACAATGCCATTCTCAGCAGATACATATTGGTGAGTCATCTATCACTTTGAATCAGGATGTACCATCTCAAAAATACTTTTTATTATTGACTAAAATTACAAAAAAAATAATTATAATAATCATTATATATACCATACTTTGACCAGAGTTTATTAAACACCCAATTTTTTAGAAATAAAGAAATTATAATTATTTATTTTATATTTATTTATCTAAACACTGGTTTAAACATATAGCTCTGTTTCCTTTAATTGAGGCATTGCTTAATAATTTTGCTTTGTCCATAATTCATGTAACAGAGGTTGTGGAGATGGCATTACAATTAATCATGAACTTCAAAAAAAAAAGTTTTAAATGATACTAAGTCTTTTCAGGTCTCCTCGCCAGAAATAAAAACACAATAAACCATTTTTATCACAGACTTCCTGAGCCTTATTTCTCATTCATAGTCAAGAAGTGGAAACTTTGATCTGAATTAGTTAACAGTCTATCTTAGCAACTAATTCTAAAACTGACACAGATGAGGAAATAGTTATCCTCAGTAAAAAGTCTTCAAGCTCAGGTTAATTCGTTGAGGCTTTGTTCAGATAGTATCCTGCATATTTCCATAATTATACCTAGATTAAATTACCAATGCTGTTCCCAATCAAAATGTAATTACCTCTCGTGATAATGTAACCATCTCAGATCATTACTTGTTTACTTTCATCTTCTACAATACTATCCATGTCTTTACTGGTTTAATATTAGACTAGATAATGTAAGTTTACAGAATGAAAAGCTATTTTTCAGATCTGGCAGGTTTCCATTGCAACACATCCCTTTTGTGCTTACCATTTCAATTACACTAATTTTCCATAACAGAACAGGAAACATTACTTTTAAATGAAAAACTACTATCTTGACTGTTAGACTCAGTTCCAACTAGTCTGCTAAGTTCACTTTCAGTTGTAGCACAGCCCATACTGAATACAATTAATAACAACTATACTTAATATCAGCTTATGCTTTAAATTGGCTATTCTTAGAACTTTATTAAATGAATTAGAGTTAGATCCAAAGGTTCTTAATTATACAGGCAAAGTTTAAATTTTCTTTCATTTACACTTGGTAAAACTGGCTATATATATATAGTATATACAATTTCTTGAGTTGGAACAATGGCAGGTTACTAGACCAGGGCCCCTTGTGGAGACTCACCATACCCAGAATAAGGCTAAGGTGACATTATGATTTACAGTACAATTAAAAATTACATATTTATTGTGGAAAACACAAGGATGGGTTAAATGAAAATAGAAAATAAAGACAACATAGTGTAATTCATACTACCATAATGGGAATGCATGCAGTGACTACCTGTTGGAGTAGCTTCTCCACTTACCTACCATAAAAGTAACACCAAGCGTTCCCTTTCTCACCTCCAATCTCTCCTTCTCATCTCAATTAACACTCCTCCTAAAGTTTGTTTAAACTCTCCAAAGGACTTGATATTATTACACAAATAAATATTCACTTGCCCTTCAATTGCTAACTCTTTCAGGCAGCTCCCATGCTTCTCCCTTCTTTTAAGGGACAGTATGATACTGTCCTAACTTGCATGTTGTTATCTAGCATCCAGCAAGTCATTCATGTTTCTTCTAGCCATTCCTGGCCATGCTCGGAGCTTGCTTGGCTTCACTGGCATCTGCTGAATCATTGGGGAATACTTCTACCATGCTACATCTGTTTTTGATGTACTTTTGCAACCAATACATGTACAGGCCTTACCAGCCCCTGGCGACTTCTGCCATTCCACTTGCAAATCTATGTATGCTATTCCTGCCAATGGCACAACCATGGAAGTCAGAAAATCCTTCACATCACAACAAATGAGGATAACAGTGGAATCCTTAAATAGTACAGTAAAAATAAAAACTACCCAAAAATCAAAGATTAACATGGGAATTTTGTAGTGAAACTCAAAAAAAAAAAGTCAAGGACACTGGCATATGCTGTAAGTGTAAAACTCTTTCCTGGGTTAAAGAATTTTTTTTAAAACTAAACTGACAGATTTAATTACACACTAAAAATCAAAAGAGTGCAAGACACAATGTGTTAGCCATGGAGCCTTGACTTTTTTAAATAACTTTTCTTCACGCAGCTCACGGAAAATAAATAAATGAATAAGTACTGAAAGTATCTGAATACCATTGAATGAGGCAAGGTCTTTAAAAATGAAAAGAATTCTTGCAGCATATAATAGCAATGATAGTTTTATATGGACCTTGCAAAACAGATTATGACATACTTCTCTTCCTGGATAATTCTTTTGTAACCATAGTGACCATTTCATTCTGTAAATGGCTGTCCTTGTTGGCGAAACAAACTATATTACAAAGCAGTTTTCATATCAACCATGCACTTGGTATACAAAGTCATCTTTCAGAATGCAGTTGCACACAGCCTTCACTTCGGATTGTCAAGTATTAGAATGGAAAGGTCAAAACACGGATATATTGATATATAGTTTTAGTGGTACAGCCAGCTGCTTTTGTCTATAGTACTCCGGTACAGTATTTAGTTGCCTCTGTAACACAGGAAGGTCATTACATTTCACCTCCAAGATTTTTCATTATAAGCTGCAAGACATCTAATACTTCCAACACTCAACTTCTGGCTCATGTCTTTTTAAATGACTATCATAGATAAGACCATTTTATATACAATCAATAGACTTGCACAAGATGAAAGATTGAAATGTAGAAACGTTTCCATAGAACCAGTGCAACTGTCAAACTAATTAAATTGCAATTTAAGGAAAAAGAAAAGGAAAATCATGCTAATATTTTTAGGTATTATTCTCATGGTAATGTTAGACCTTGATATCCCAGTACAGTATGACCAGTTAGCTATAGATTAAATCAGATGTAATTTTGAGAGTAGTAGTAGTGGAGAGCTGTACAACAAGTCAAGTCTTCTATTTTTTGAGTCATCCATTGGTTATATCTAAAATAAACATGTAGAAAATAACTACCACTTTGCTTGTTCCAACTTTGCATGGGAAAGGCACTATATAAATAAAATGTATTATTATTACTATGATGGACATAAGTACTACAGTGTTCAGTATTCAGTGTAAATATGTTGAATATATGGAGTACTTTCATAGAGGTTAGTTGGAGACTGCATTCTAAGGAGAGGTTTAATGTAAAGTATACATGCCCTATGACCAAGATTTATAGTCCCTATGCCTGAAATATGTTAACATAAACTGTATTGTAAAGACCAGTGGAAATCATGTTTCAGCTGTTTTCACGTTGGGTTGACACAGACTTTAATTCTGCATATTCTGAAAAATGGAAGACAGACAAAATATCTAGGATTGCTACAGCTGTCTGCAAACACTCTTGCATTTGAGGTCACAATCAAGATTAATAAGCACCATTGAAAATTAAGGATATACAGGCAGACAACCACTGGATTACACCTTATATAGTAGGTAATGCCCAAATTGTGAGATGGTGATTTAACAATGTGTGTTAAAACAGAAATGCAAAAATCCATTTTTTCAGCAGAAGTTGGTCATTTTCCTTTAGTCAAAACAATTGTGACAAAAAAATAGTATTTCAAATCCATCCATCCATCCATTTTCCAACCCGCTGAATCCGAACACAGGGTCACGGGGGTCTGCTGGAGCCAATCCCAGCCAACACAGGGCACAAGGCAGGGAACCAATCCCGGGCAGGGTGCCAACCCACCGCAGGTATTTCAAATCATTCTCTGGTATTCATGCCTTAAAACACAAACAAAACCATTGACCAGAAGTCTCAATATAATCAAATTACTGTTTACTACACAATAGTAAAATCACAATAGTATAGTGATGTCAACATATCAGGAATCTTTTATTATTTGGAGTAGTAAAAAGGAAAATGTGCACAGAAAACCTTTCATTCAGTCCCTAGCTAGACACACCATTTTTTGATATTCATTTCAGCTAAATAAAGATAGCAGTTTGGTCAGTATGAAGCATAGTCTGGAGTGTGTCAAAGCAGCCATTTCTTTTTTTGGTTAAGCAGTATCTACTATATCCCCGTGTCTTGTTTTACTGGTACAGTACACTCTACTAATCTTTGTTAATATCTGCATTCAGACAGAAAGGAATATTCCCATCATTTTGTAACATAATATCCTCAAACCTGGTTAATCCAGTTTAGATTCTGGAACTTATTCTGGCAGTCCTGGACAGGGCATTAGTCAATCATCTGGCTTACCCATTAAGAAGTCAACATTAACACACAGCCAATTTGGAATTTTCAATCATACTAACAAACACACTGTGTGCTTTGGATATGGAAGAAAAACCAGAGAACCCATAGAAAAAAACCCATGCACATAACAGCAGGACATGCAAATTCACAAAGACGCATCAACCCTTGTATAGAGCCAATTTCAAACTGCCAATCAAAGTAATACATATACATCTTTAGGGTACTGGAGTAAAACTGTAATTCCCACCAAAAAAAAAACCCTACAGACACGGGGAGAAAGTGAAAACATGGCACTGACAATGTCTGAGTGTGGGACTAAAACACAGGATACTAGATTCATGAGGGAGCAGTGCTAATGCCTCTCTCTTTATTAGAAAACCTATCAGCCTCCAAATTAAAAAGTACTATATTGCCATTGACTCTGAGTGGCACTTCCTAACCACCATTTACTCTTACCATGTGTCGACTTGTTGTATGAGCAATCCCTTGCCTGATCACCTTTTTATGCTAAATATAATTCATTTCCAAGCAACACAGAATCTTAGATTGGAAGGCAGGTTCTTCATTTCACCCCTTAAATTGGATTTCAGACAGTGTAACCATGGCGACCGGAATGAGATGTAATGCAGAACCCCTAAGCTACACAAGTTTGTCTTAATATTAGGCTATGCAAGTTTATGGAATGTTGTTAGAATTTATTCTTCATTTTTCTTGAGCAGACTGCTTTGAGTGTTTATTTCTGGTGACCTTCAAGATGGAGGTAAGGGGGTTCAAAGCAGAAGCATTACCTCAAGAACATGCAGTCTGACTCACACAATCCCCTAGGTAGCTTGGTTCCACTGCTTTTGTTGAGACTTTTCCTATACTTTCAACTTTATTTGTTTATTTGCTTGTTTTTAGTTAGAAGAGTAGCTTTCCTGTTTAACCCAACAGATAATGCCCCACTAAGAGGTATATTTTTTTTTTAACTCATTTCATTTCTTCATGCTTTCTGTGGAAATTACAGGTATTCCAAACACAAATACCTTTCACAGTATAACACAAGAAGCACAGTATTTTTTTCATCAGATGTAGTATGATTTGCAGATGGGGCTCATTGGTGGTATAGGTGCTAACTGTTCTTAGAGTTTCCTTTGGTCAAACTATAAATTTTGGCAATCTCAAAACACAAAAATGACAGTAAGCCTAAAAAACAGTGTTGAAAAGATACACAGGTAAGAATCTATCAAGTACAGGTATTAGTAGGAAAAAGAAAAACATATTTGAGAATGGGAATACAATATGCCTTTTAGATAGGGTGAGAACTTATTGTGAAGAAGACATTTTGTTTCATTCTTTGTTGTTCTTCAGTCTGTTTTTACATTAATGAAACAGTTCACAGAAGAACCAGTTATACATTTTGAATAAGCACAAGGTGGGAGTATAAAAGAATCAGCTAACAGTGTATAATTTAAATAGTTCTCTCCATACCTTTATTTCCAAATCTTTAATTAGGAAACATTACAACAAAGTAAAAGATCCTAAACAATGCCTGTAAGGGTGTGGGACAGAAATAATTTTTAACTCAGCAGGACCTGTTTAATCATTTCTAATTCTTACATTTTTATTGTATGTCACTAAACTTTAGTATTTCTTTTAACTGTAATATTTAAATGTGTGGGTACCACCCTAATGTTATCAATTATGAGACAGCATTAGAAAGCCCAAAGTAAAACCATACATTTCAAATGCATTTATGATTGGGCAGCACCTAAACCCAACATTTTCCATGGATTATACTCCTTAATGAAGTTTATGACAAACCACAATGCAAGGCGAAAATAAAATTTGGACAAGTATTAGTTTGTCTACATGTGATCATAACCTGTGTGACATACATTAGTTCATATTTTTTACTCTGCAACTGGGCATATTGCTGGAATAATTTTATCTTGATCATGTTTACAAGGGGGTAATATTGTAAGTGAATTTGTCTGTAGTAATGAATATCTTGCTGCTGATATCTACACCTGCATCTAACATTTACCTTAATGTTCAGGTAAACATTATAAATAAATAAGTTATTCAAGTGTGGAAATTAATCTAAAATAATTCATCAAACTGAAGCACCTATCAACAAGATAAGCACACGTAAGAAGATAGACACCAATTGATTTCTGCTGGTTGACTGAATCAAAGGAAGCCTGCTAAGCAGACAAGCATCTGCTGAGGTATGAAAATAATAATGAAGTCCAGAAAAAACTGCAATAGGCCATCTTTTTAAAAAGTAGCGAAGTATGAAATCACCGATTATGAAGGAGTTTGATCTCCTAGGGAAGTTCAAAAATGAATAATATAAAGCTAGCCAGAACACTGTAAATAGCAAACAAACAGCTGTTCAAAATGTGATAGATGAACGGAACCCTTGCCCAGCCGGGTTGCCCCTGTAACGGAAGATAAGGGCATTATCTTCCCTGGGACACTAGAGGACATCCACACTGGTTTGCACCAGAGGGTGCTTGAACATTGTTGGAGTCCTGCCTTGCAGCGCTTCCACCACACCCAGAAGTGCTGCCAGAAGCCAGTCAACGAGCACTTGGAGCACTTTCAGGTGCCTTATAAAAGGAGTCAGTAGCCACTACTCCAGAGGCCAGAGTCAGGTGGAAGAGGACGAAGCTTGTTGGAGAAGGAGTGGTGGCGAGAAAAGGGCGAAAGAAAGAGAACCTGTAGTTATCTACTGGAGAATTGTGCTATAAGAGTGGGCAGCAAGGGGAAGCTGTTCCCATGTGAAAAAATAAAGGTGTGTTGCACTGTCTGTGTCGGGTAGTGTGGCTGGTACGCACCCTGGTGGTCCACATTATTCATATTTTAACCATTTTTCTACATAAACTTTCAGCAATCAATTAATTATGCCCCTTTAGATTACAAAACCAATTCACCATTAGCTTCTTTTAAGAATCTTGGAAATCAGAAGGATTCACACATACCAGGATGATCCAATAATATAAAAATATAAAAGCGTTGCATTCACATATCTTAGTCACAAATAACTGGGTGAGAATCATTAAAGTTGCATAAAAGGGTCCGTATCTGCCAATATCCATGTTTATTTATTTCATCTAAAGTAAATGATTACTGAGCAGCAGTGGTTAAGTTCTTTTTTTAGTCTATTAGTAACATTTTTCATGCAAATATATCTATATATATAAAATCCCTATGTGTGTCCAGGTGTCCGTGTGTGGGTGTCTTCTGATGAAGTGCGCATGCGCGGGGCACGGTGCGATGCGCGATATTACTGTCAGAGAAAGTTAGAGGCATTTTACGGAAATACAAACCAGTATTACTGCGAGAGGAAATTAAAGGTACACAATACAGTGTCGCATATTACAGCCACATACAAGCCAGTATTACTGTCAGAGGAGATTAAAGGCATATTACCGACGGGCACGCCTGTATTTCAGCCAGAGAAAATTAAAGGTATATTACGGACACACAAGCCAGTGGACATACAAGATGGTATCCTTCAATAAGGGCGCACACAGGCATCCTTCAATAAGGGCGCGCACAAAAAGGCGAGCCTCAAAAGGGCAACCTCAATTGGGCGCAGCGAATAAAGGCGCGCGTAAATAAAGATCTGCACCTTTGTTGCTCTTCACATATTCCAGAGCCATTTGAACTAAATTATCTACGAACGCCTTTATTTGCCGCGCTCAATTGAGGTCGCCCTTTTGAAGCTCGCCTTTTTGTGCACGCCCTTATTGAATAGAGCCGTACAAGACAGTATTACTGTCACAGAAAATTAAAGACACACAATACACGGCGGCAGCCCACGAAGAACGGTCAGCTCAGCAAGTAAACATCAACAAAAGAAACGCTGAAAGAAAGAAAAATACGACCAACAAAAAGAATGAGGTCGAAGTCCCTTGCAATTTAATATAGACTGTTCCTACTAATGTTTATGCACTACTGTTCTAGCACCCGTTATTGTAACGGGCTAAATGACTAGTATTTAAATAATATGCTGTTATCACAAAGATGCTGAAATTAACTAAGTGTTTGTTGCTAAAAAGCTCTTCAGGTATATTCATTCTCACACTATCTTAATCCAATTCAGGGGCATGGATTACTGTAACCTATCACAGTACCATTGGGTACAAAGAAGGAGCCAACCCTGGAGAGGTCACCAGTCCATCACAGGGCCAAAACCCACACCCACACTAGCATATGGCCAATTAGAAATGAAGAGCTAACCTAACATGCGTGTCTTTGGGGATGCAGGATGAAAACTGGAGAGACAAATCTTCACAAAGGAATTTAAACTCAGGACAACGAATCTGTGAAACAGTAATAGTAACCACTGCACCATTATCTCACACTAAAGTTTTTTCAAAATGTTAAATTTCAGAACAAGACTGCTTATTTACAACAGGCACTCCATTTTAAAAACTCAGTTAAACTTCACCTAACCCATTTCTTTCACAGTAAGTAGATTTGAATTTTTTATTCTAATCATCAGCTGCACACTACCTCAATTCAACTACATGAAGACCTACTGTTTCTCTGCTGCCTGTGCCCACCGCTCCCATTGCTGTTAGAAAATTTACCACCTCAGCAGTGGCTGTGAAACAGAAAGCCATGCCCACTGAAAATCTGACAAAAATTTTGTGCATGGAAAATCAGATGGAAACCAGTTCCCTTATTTTATAGTCTGCATAGTTTCCATATAGTTTAGAAGTAGCTAACTTTTAAAAACAAAAAACACAACGTAATTTTTGTAAAAACAACCAAGCTATTTATAGACGCTAAATGTGTAGCCCTTTAAGTTTGTATTGAATGTTTTTTATTGGCATTAAGATATAATTTCTTACATAAGGCCACTTATGTTTTATGTTTTATGGGCTAGACCCAGAAATTCTATGGATTTGCTTCCACATCAGCAAAATCACTAAATCCCTTTTGTTATACTAGCTCTTGACTAAGGAAACTGAATGTCTTACTTTCCAGGGACAGTTGACTCTGCCTTTGTTTACTGATGCCTTTGACCTGGACGTTTACTGATTGACGCCTGGTACTGCCTACCTGTGGAATGAAATTATTGTCATTTGTTATACGTTGTGCTTCAAGTGGTTAACCTAGATTAAAGAAAAAAAAATTTGGATACCATGGGCATCTCATTTTTATGTTTTAGTTCTTCTTGGGTTCAGTCCACTACATCAGAATCAGAATAGGAATTCAATTTATTGGCCAGGTACACAAATGTGTACTAGTAATTTGTCTTGATAGTATTGGCAAATCATACAAGGACATCACACAACAGAAAAGATAAATATAACAAGATAAAATATAAAATTATAAAATATAATGCAGTGCACAAGGGCTGTACAAAAAATAAAGAGATAATTAATAGATACTGATGCTATGTGATTTTTGCAATTAAACTGTTAATTGATTGACAGATCTGACCATCTATAATAACACACTACAGCACAGTGTACACACCATAGCATACTATGTTCTTAGAGTTTAGCATACAGGTTTCTAATTCCATTTTGTTGATAGTAATTCCAATATGATTGGAAACAAGGAAACAATACGCACAAAATGCTTTAACAACTGAAATCTTCAAAGCAGAAGTACTGTTTTAGCAATAGCTTATTGCACCAGAAGATTACACAAAGCAAAACATAATACATTATTCTTTCTAATCTATTCATTGAAACAATTTTGTAAACATGAATTCTAACAAAGGTATATAGGAACATAGCGGACAGTTACTAATAGGATTGTTTCTACAATAAGGAGTTTCAGTCACATTCCTGTGGTGATGGATCTCACTGCTTTCTGGCAGTTCCTAAATATAAAGATACTGGCACATGCCCTTCATTGTACTTGGATATGTGCTCTCTGGTTCCACTCCATAATCCAGTCCAACTATGTAAATATGGAACATACCTTTCATAAGTCTGGGATGAATACCTTATGAAGTGGAGACGGGACAATATGGATGGCAAATCATGACACAAAAGACAGAATATGGCAGAGTTTTATCTGTCACTTTGCTACTTGCAGTTCATTGCCAAACTCTTAATTGCATATGTCTACCATAATGTAATACACTTATAAATTACTTACAACTTTTGCTCATTGTTTTCACAATTTTCAAATTATGATTATTAAGAAGATAAAATGGCACCTGCTATATTTAGACATTAAAGGCTTAAAAATCAATCTCAACTTCTAATAGTCTGTATATGCCACTGTAGATGTATTTTGAAGTTGCTCATAACATCAAATTAGGAAATAAAATTTTCTCTATTTTCTTCTTATCTTATTTAACAACATTCAATCTTTTTGGCCTTAACATTTTAAATTTCCTAAATAGTCTGACCCGGCAGTAAAATTATAACTTTCAGAACATGGTTCCTGTCATAGAAATGGTGGGATCAAAAAACGAATGGCAATTTAACATGCAAAACAGTAAAAAAAAAAACTGCAAAGCTATTAACCTTAGCTTGTACTAAGATATGCAAATAGTAGTATAATTAGTTGGACAATGAATTGCCAATGGTAAATATTTACACATCATCTGGAGTCTGTGCAGATTGTCACTAATTATGAAATAATTGAGTATAACCTGTATATAATACAGTGTCTCATTTTGCATCTCAAGGTGTTTAAAAACTGCTGAGAACCACTGACTGTATGGTTCATTTCAGCTTGCTTTGAGATATGCATAATTGTTTTGATCTTGTCAATTATCTGTAAATCAATAACTCCTTGTACACATAACAGTTTATATATTAAAAGCTTAATCAAAATAGTGAAGTTAGCTCCCTAAACCAAAGTGGTGTAATATCATTTTATAAGTAAATCAGAAGTATGAAACAGATCTTGAAGATTAAAAATATGTTTCTCTTCAGTGTGAAACCAATCTAAATCAGAAGTATGAGACAGATCTTGAAGATTAAAAATATTTTCCCTTCATTGTGAAACCAATCAGCTCAAATTGTTATAGTACAGTGGTAACATATCCCATCAAAAGCACAATTCTAAAAAAAGTAATCAGATCAAGAACTACACAAAGGGAAAAAGTTAAATTTCTTATGATGCCTTATGTGCAGGTTACATACAACAGGTATTATTGCAAGAAGTCAGGGCAGTTCTTAGTCGTATTAAAGATTTTGTTTTAAAAATATGGTCTAGAACAGGCATGTCAAACACGCGGCCCCTGGGCCGCATGGGCCGCATGCGGCCCACAACAGAAATCTGTGCGACCCGCATGACAGATCCTAGTTAGCACTGAACTTGTACAAAATGATTACTATCATTTGTGATTGAATCATTCTGCATCTTCTGTGTTACTTATTGACTTTTCTTACTTCTGCCTTCTAACAAAAGCGCATTTTTCCATGGCATTACGGTACCGGAAACGTCGTCTGCTAGTATAGCCACGAGCCGCAGCTAATAAGCCTCAGCGTCACAACTGAAGTGCTAGGTTGCAGCAGGGGTGGCCTTAGGCATGTACAAACTGTGCACCTGCACAGTGCCGCCAAATCCCAGGGGCCGCCACGCCAATATATATTGAATATAAAACAGAAAGAGTAAATAACGACACAGCTGATGGCAATGTGGCCGAAAAAAATTCTGTTTCTTGTTAATTAGTACGCTGTATTTACAAATGTCGCTAGAGTCGGAGCAGTAAGCTATATGTAGTATTATAATGTTTTGCCGTAATGGGAATATCATGGGCTGCCACTTGGTTTTCAAGTTACGGACATGCGTATATAGAAGCATGTCATGAGCACGAGGCGGCTATGCAGTGTCCGCAACGGATGTGGCCAACCGCCGTGCATAAGATATCATATTGACATTGCCAGGTGAAGGGGCCACCAATTCTTTCTCTGCCCAGGGCCGCCACAAGCCTAGAGCCGCCCCTGCTAAGGCTACACTACTGACTGGGCTGCTGAGACTGGCCACTGGGCAGAACTGACCATCACGAGTAGTAATAGCCTGCATATTTTCATGTTTTTTGCTCTAGTTTCATGTAATTTTGTGCTAGTATTGTAACGAACAGTTAGTGCAGACTACAGCTAAAGATCTGAAGTGGACGCGAGAAGTTGTTTATTAACATATTTTTGTGATTTTGAGTTTGTAAAATTATTGTAGGTCAGGTGGCTTTTTGCATGTCGTCTTATTTTGCAATATAAACTTTGAAGTAAACTTAGTAAAGTAAAATTTGATTTTTGGAGGATTGGTTTTCCAACTTGAATTACTGAGCAATGAATTCAGTGAGCATTTTCGTGATTTCAGTTCACACAAACAGGGCATTGCGCTGTTCTCTTACAACGTTGAGAATGCGCCTGAGAATATCTAAATGGAATTGATTGAAGTGCAGTCAGATTCTATTCTGAAGGCAAAATACAACGAAGTTGGTGTGCCGGGCTTGTATGCTTACCTGCCACCCTCGTATGTGCAGATCCGTAAGTTGGCATCGAGAGTACTGTCAATGTTCGGAAGCACTTACCTTTGTGAGCAATTGTTTTTGTTAATGAAAGCTACCAAAACCTCACATCGCTCAAGACTTACCGTCGAGCACCTTTCATCCCTCATAAAAGTTGCAGCTGCACAAGATTTCAAGCCTGATATTGACGAACTGGTTACTAACAAGAGATGCCAAGTGTTGGGACAAAAGAAATAAATCTCACACTGTAAGGCTCCTATATAAGCAATGAATATAATATAATGAATATCAATCATCAAAACACTATATAAAAGCGGTCAGGATTGTCCTTCCGTCCCGTGAGAGCAAAGCGTAGCGGTATTCCGCTTATCACAGACTTACTACTTGCGGCTTGCGGTACGAAGCAACGCGATGTGAGCATAGTTCTGGTGCTCCCATTGTTCCCTTGCTTTTTCTGGAAAAATAGACAAAATTATGTCTCTGGAAATAATTAATGTTGATGGAGTACAAATGCCTCACCGCGTAGTAAATATCAGGGGAGATGGTGCTTGCTTATTCTCATCTATAGCTTATTTAGTGCATGAAACTCCGTCTTTAGCGGTACAGATTCAGGCTGACATTGTACGACATGTTTTAAGTAATTGGTCAAGGTTTCAGCCATTTACAATGATGTCGTCAGGAATCTCTTATACAAATGAGCTTCAGTATCTCACTGAAATGTCAAAGTCTCAAACTTATGGTACCATTTCTGAGCTAATGGCAGCGGGAGAGTTGTTCCCCAATGAGTTTCAAGTATATTATTATGGAATCCTACACTCCAAGTTTGGACAGGCACTTGAGGGGATAAAAAAACTTAGGTTTTCGGGAGATGTTATGAATGGGCACTTTGATGTTCTCATTCCCTACACTTACATGCCTGATGTACACATGGAGCGCACACAAATTGAGGATAAAAGTCGGTCGCATTAAAAGGCGGGTGAGCCTAGTAATATAATAAGGACCTAGCTAAGAGGTTAAGACTCTAATTCTACACTGTTGTATGGAGACTGCATGGAAATAAATTGCTTTTCTTTAAACTTTAAACTTTAAGTGTTACATTTTTTAAAGTTTTCAGTATTGGAAAGAAAGCTACAGTAACTTTGTATAATAGTATAATAGTATTTGTTACAGTACGGCCCGCTGACGCACGTATGGAAGTCGAAGCGGCCCACCAATGGTAGTGAGTTTGACATGCCTGGTCTAGAAGATAGTATACGCTGTCATGCCTTCCGAAAATGAAGAATAACATCACAAGTACAGAACGTACAACAAGATAAACTGTATTCAACTCAAAATAACTACAAGGCAAGGAATACACAAAGTCAGTCACACAACCAAACAGCAAACAAAAGAATACAACAACCCACTCAGCGCCTTCTTAAACACAAGATTAATCCCCTATATAAGTACAGGGGTAGCTTGTTCACCTCCCAGGTTAACACCAAGTCAAGCACACCACTAATTATTTTACCCAAGCATTATATATCACTCAAGCATTTTCCATATCAGGCTAACTGTAGCACTGCCTGGAAGTAGCTTTTATATTCCAGCTAGACATTACTTTCAACTAAAATCCCTCTAACTACCTTTTGCCAACAGGTGGGTTCTGTGTACCTACTATGGCCACTGTAGATCTGCTGTGGCCAGCTGTTCCTGAAGCTTTGAGTCCCAGCTCAAACTTAAAGGGCCAGGCAGCCTCAGAGTAACCTGTCTAGTACCCAAATTGGCTGTTCTAATTAGGGTCATTCTGGAAAATCTTTGCAATGGAAATAAAAAGCACATTCATCTAATATATGTAAATTTGGTTTGTTTTCATATTACTTAAGACTAGGGGGCTGTGCCCCCTGCTCCCTTCACTCGCGCACCCCCTCCCCAGTCACTTGTGTAATTTAGTAGTGAAGTATTATGGTGCACTGGTTAGTGCAGCTGCCACAGAATTTCCTGAAATCAGGATTAAACCTGGCCTGGCCACTGTCTATGTACTGCCCGCTCATTATTCATTTGTCTGTGCTGGTTTTACTCTTGTTTCTTGTGGTTCTTTACCTTTCATATCTCAAACACTGCCAGGTTAGACTGAAGAGTAACTCTGATTGACCAAATGTGTGTGACTGAGAGTCCTGTTATTTACTCATTCTTGTTTATTTTTGATTCTTGCCTTATGCTGGGTGATGCAAGGCCAGACACCAGCTCCCCATATCTCTGACAAGAATTATGCAACCTCAGTAGAAGAGGTGGACAAATGTACCACAATGATGCATTGTTAATTGCCAATAATACATGTCAGTCTATATAAAATAAAGACTAACAAACTGGAGTTTCATGCTGCCTTACAAAATCAATTTATTTTTGACCTTGCTGCATAATAATCCTTCATATAATCTTATTCTTATTAATGGAATTTATGAAAATTTCATCAGCTTTGAAGGGAATCTATTCTTAAAAGGAAACATGTCTTTCTTTGAAAAGGTACTATATCGGTTATGGCACAAATGATGGCACAACCTAATGTTTTTAAATACTACATTATAATGCAGACATTTAAGTAGCAACTCCTAGGAAATGTCAGTTATAATCAAAATTACAATTGATATTTTTTACAAATCTTTTAACTTATCTTTATTCAAATAAGAAAACAAATTACAGTCAAGGATCACACATTATTAGGTTTTTCTAAGTGGATCTTCCATTGTGACTTTTAAAATAATTGGAACTGTAGTTTCAACAAACACTAGCAGAGCTCACAATAAAGAAATGCAGCTCATTATAAAACACTAGACGGAAGGCTCTGAATTTTGTAAACACATTCTTGATTAGCACTCTTCACTAAGAGATGCAATCTTTTACTATCTTAGGCAATAATGAAAAACTCCTCAATTAACTAATTGATCTTCCTTAGTATACATTTTCAGTCAGTAGTCACAAGTGATTATTTTCATGCCACCTTTTAATGCTGTTTTGTGCATAATGCACCCAGTGGTTAATAATTAATATTTATGTCTGAAAGTTATAGCTTAGAAAGGCTTTAGGTAGCATTAAAAATTAAACTTCAGCATTGCTCTCATCTTTGTGTTGCCCGTTTACACAGGACACAGAAAAGAATTTAGACAAACAATTTCTGGTGATCAACATCAACAGGTGCTCTAGAAGGAAAACGCAATGCAAAGCTGTCTTGAATACTCGTAAACAACTCACAGCTCACAAAGAAGTTGGCTTCAGTTACAGAGAATGCTTCTCTGTAATTGCTGTCAGTTTGCTGCAAGTTTTTACAGGTTTTATTGGCAATGGAGAGTGAAGAAAAGCAGGTTAAATATAATGCTGTAGTGTTCTTTGGTTCAGCTATCTGCCTTGACAGGTCCCAGAGATTTGGTTTGGTTGCTATGACAACATAAGTCCCCCTTCTGGTCCAGATTCCAGACAAATGCAATTAAAAAAAAATGTTCCCATATGACTCTGGACCTTCATTATCTGATCAAACAATATGTACTCAAATCAATATGTATAAGCACCTTCATTTGCAAAAGCATTAAGAACAATAATTGAATAGATAAACAACAGTAAAACAGGACTCTTAGAATATCCTTAAAAAAGAGATGTATGGAAAAGTATAACAAGTATGGATTGAAACATTTTTATATGAGTTCATAAAGTAAATGTAAGACAAAACATTAACCTGCATTTACTTATAACAAAAAGAATCTTTGGCATTCCTTAAAAATTTTGCTGCATTTATTAAGAATCAAAGCTTAGCTCAGAGTAAACATGAAGTTCCTGAAGGCATCTCTTGTCCAAGGATGACGTTTAGCACATATAAAATAGGGGTTTTAATAAATTGTCCTTTAAAAGTAATTTTATGAGCACAGAAAAGGATTCATTTGCAATAAAAGCATCTAAACCTATTTCACAATATATTTTGACATATTAACTGGCCAAATGGGAAATACTGAACACTTGGGAATTCCAACATAAAGTGGCTTTAAAGCACATCATTTATCTTAATGGCTCTCTTTAAGTAGCCTGTTATGATACTGGAAGGAAACCAAGACCTTCAAAGTCCTCAGTTTGTGTGACTTCTGTATAAAATCAAAACAATAACTAAGATGAACAGAAAACATTAACTGAAAATGTAAAAAAAAAAAATAGAAATTTGTACAAAGCAGAATGTCTTGGTATTTTTATGCTACATCTTTGGAATGACAGGTTTGAAGATAATGCCTCTTGTATTTAAGAAACATATGTACAAGAATTATGTACAATGCAAAAATGAAGAGCACATGAAGCAAACTCAAGTTAAAACAGTGAACTCATTTTTAATAGATTACATTATACATTTACAATAAGTTTCTCACTACTGAATGTTTCTTACACGATCTCAGGTCAAGGACCTGTTTCCTTGAAAGCTATACATTAAATTCCAGTTGGAGGCAGCCAAACTGATTTCTTCCATGAGATTAGTAAAAATGGAAACTGTCTTTATACTGAATACAATACAATACAAAATAAAAAGAAATAAATTTCCAATAAATGATGCTTATATAAACTTGAAAAGAGGTGCAGTGTGTGTTCTATCCTTCTGTAATTACTTTCAAATTTCTCTCAAGCTTCTCTCCAGACAAATATTTGTGCAAATCCAATTCTGCAAATTTCTGAAACTTATGGAAAATGTATGGTGAAATTGACTTACTTTGCATTACATTAATTTGTCATAAATTAAATTTAATTTAATGTTCCAGTCATACATATTTTCTACCTTCATTAATCTATTCTGAAATCATTAATGCATAGATAGATAGATAGATAGATAGATAGATAGATAGATAGATAGATAGATAGATAGATAGATAGATAGATAGATAGATAGATAGATAGATAGATAGGTGAAATGACATCATTCACCTAAGATCTCATCAACACTGAGAGCCTAAGAAATCCAATGTAGACAAGTTCAAAGAGCTGTCAAAGACATCTTGGGGCAGCAGTACTAATATTAGTGCCACCTTTAATTTAAGCATGTAGTCATAAAACATTATTTTGATTACGCCTCTTACCAGAACAGTAGCAGAGCTATGGATTAAAAAAGATGCAACTTTACTAAATGAAACCAAAGTATAAATACCTTTGCAAGTGACGTATCCATGGCAACAATTGAGTAAACATCATCAGTTCTTTTATGGAAGACGCTCAAGATGCAATTGTGTTACAAAAGAATATCAAACAATTTGCGATTCCATCAGTCTAGGGAACTGGAGCCATTGCTTGCCTACCCAAGCATTGCTAAATGAAGGACCAGACCTCACTCTGTGGGTCTTAAGACAGTACCAAGGAGAACCCTAGTGCAGTTTTTTTTTATTAAAAACAAAACACACACACACCACTCACATGAAGACATTATTTTCCTTCCAAAATGCAACTGAAATGTAAATAATTTTACAGTCTGCACTTAAAATATGACAAACTCCTCAAACAGACCATATACCTATGCATTATATTAGGAAACCTTGGACCAAGGTCAACTACCTCAACAGTCATTTATTTACAGACATGAAACTTTAATCCCAAGTAGATATAAATATTTTTCAGTTATGTGGCCATTTAATTTACATATATTTATTTCTTTACCCTGTGTACTTAAGTTAAAAATTACTATGTGTGAATTCATTATGATCTGTGATGCTTATGATAGACATTAAGACTAAAAAAGTGAAGAGAACATATAATTTATCATGTAACAGTGGTCATGTGCTTTTAGATGACTGAGCAAATCCTGCTCTATTTCCAGTTACTTGATGACATTTTCACACATCTTTGTGCCTACAGTCTCCTGAATGTACCTTAAAGTTTATGTATAATACATTTCAGAAAGTAGGAACACTCTTACAAGGAATATGCCAATAGATTGTTTGTTTAGAAGGCTATCGAATCTGAATTTGTGACTTTCCTCATTGCCCTTACTACCTGCCTGCTCATCAGCAGCCCAGCCCTCTCCAGCAAGCCTCTGTTGGAAGTGCTTTGCAGGGAAGAAGCTTGTTTATTAAATCGCTGTGAAAATGTCACCTAGTGAGCCAACTTCAAAGGAGACTGTCTGCAAGGAATCCGGAAAGAAAATGCAGTGCAGTAGTGGAGATGAAACAAAAATGCTGCAGGTCTTAGAAGAAAATGAGACAGAGGTACATGGAAGCCAGACTAACCACTGAGGGCTCTGACAGGAAATTAGAAAGAAGGTACAACACACTTTACAACATCTTCACAAAGAGAATGGATCAGTTTTCTGGTCATCACTTTTAACAGGTAGACTATATTGCCAGCAGATAGGTCAAGCAGTAAAGCCACAGTCATATTGACTGCCAAAAAAAACCTAAAAATCTGAAATATGAATTCCATAAAGGGAGACATCACCAGCTTAAGCTTAATGTTCACATCTTGTTTTAAACTAGCAATTCTTATTTTGTGAAGGTTTTTATAAGGCATTTGTAAACACTGAGCAAGAATCTACATATAATTAAGACAAGAGTAATAGTAAACTGTGATTAGAAAATGAAACACAGCACAAACAAGGCATCCCTGATAGCAGGTACATGTTTCCCTAAAAACTAGAGGAGCCTAACAAATATACACCCAAATACAATTATTCATAAATGAAAATAAAGGCTATCTGACTTTATCCCAAAAATATATGATGTTTCTAAAATTATTATTGGGATGGAGGAGTAAGCTTCATTCAAGGAAGAGCTAGATATGCACGTTTATGTTTACCCATAGAATATCAACCTGTTTGAAGGAAAATTATTTCACTATATTTATAGAACAAGCAATAAAGTAGTTATTAAAGCTGACACTTTGCAGTGATGATCCCAGACTATTTTGCCAAGGTTCTGCAATTGGATTTGATAAGTATTTAAATAAAAACCTGCTAAATCTTGACAAGATTACTGTTGAAATTGTTTATTTTATTGAACAGGTGAGGAATTTCAATTGAAATATTCATAAGTAAAGAATATAACCCGCATTATAAAATATTTGTTAACAAATTAGACAAGCTCTTACTTCATGAAAACTTCCTTTTTTAAGTTGATTATCAAACTAGCCTGCAATATGTATCTACAAGAAACACCAGGGTGTACTCTCCTTCTGAAATAACACAATTACGTAATTAATTGAGCAGTCATTATTACTGACGTGCTGTCCTAGGTTGTTGAACAAAATTCTTACAGCACTGTCAAAAAATTGCATTCACGGAAAATTACTTCTTTAAAGAAAATGCACCATTCAAACTTTTGTGTATAAGTGGAGGGAAATTCGACATACTGAAGAGGAAAGGTTTAGACAATGACTACAGTATTACAGTAAAACAAGCATTACTGAGACATTTAAGTGAGGTCTTTTGTTGTCAGTGGATGCCTCAAGAAAATACATGTTTCCACTGAGCAATATATGATTTACACTTAATGTGTCTGAATGTGAAAATGGGGTACTTCCAATGTCTCTGATAATAAGACTATATTAACAAAAAAAAAATCAAACTTAAAAAAGTTTGGTCTTCGAGAAAATCACAATTTATCAACATGTTTTAGACATGAAGAAACATCTTGGTGTTGCCTCCTACTTCTGAAACTACGGCTCTATTCTGGACTCAGTAATCATTTGTGAGTATTTTGCATGCTCTCCTTTAGCACTCTCTCTGATTTCACTAGTCTACAAAAAAATATTTTTTGTTTGCTACTGGGAACTTCAGAGCAGCTCTTTATTAAGTTTTTTACACTGATTTCATATATGAAATCAGAATTAAGCTAGCACATCAGGTTTTTGAAATACACATCATTGACGTTTTGACACTTTTGAATATCAATATAATATATCAACACGATATCTGGAGTTTGAACTCTGTCCCGCCAAAATTGTTTTGATGCGTTTATTCTGAAAACAAACCAGAAGATGATACCAGAGACACGTTAAAGTATATTTATGTCAATTTACCTCAATATAAAAGTGAGTTCAGTGTGCCCAAAAATGTTGGAGGCACTCGCTTTTGCGCTTGTACTGCACATCCATCTCTCTTTGCAAGAACCAGCAGTAGTCACCCATCATGCTTGGAGTAAATTTTCCCCGATATCAGTTTTCCACCACCTTTATATCTTGATGAAATCTTTTCCCATGCTTATCTCTGACATTGCTTAGATTTGGTGCAAAAAAGTCGAGATGAGAATGTAAAAATTGCATCTTCAGTGACATTCTGTCTCCCGTAAGCTAATATACTTTCAACATATTCTCCACAAGCTCAGTATAATTCTCTGCTCTGTGACTGTCAAGAAAATTCTGGACAACCTGCACGAATGAGGGTGCTGATTCAGTTGGCTTCATTTTCCTTTTGAACTCATCATCAAGCATCAGTTCATGGATTTCAGGGCCTACAAAAACACCTTCCTTAATTTTGGCTTCACTTTTCTCGAGACCAAACTTTTATCTTCAATGCTGAAACGCATCGCCTTTACTGTCCAGTCACCCTAGTTGTCCAAGACCTGGAACATCATAACTAAAAAATTAGATGTGCTGGGCGAAAACAGTTTTCAGATTTGGAGTCAGCAAGTGAAATTTGTTAAAATACAGGTGAAAGAATCCCAGTAGCAAAATGCTTGTTGACCAGTTTCCTACCACATCCCAAATACATGTATGTTAGGATGAATGGAAAGATTACGTAGGTTTGATGTGGGTGTAGATGAGTCTTATGGTGAGGGGCTGGTCCACCGTAGGACTCAGTCAAGCACACATGTACAAGGTTAGTAACTTCCTTTTGCCCAATGCTATTCACAACCATGTAATGATAAAATGGCTCCAGACAACTGACCAGTGAATATTTTGTTAAAGATGTTTTATGTAGGCACACACAAAATAGCAACTAACAGACCCACCAATGATATATAGAACAAAACAAATATCATGTGAAGTAATTACTTTCTAAGAAAAAGATTAATAATTACATTTCATAAACATATTGAGTGTTTTAGAATGAAAGAAACAACTTGACTCATGCTCAATAAGTGGCTTATTCAATATGATTGCCCTTTAGTGCTTATGTATTGTTTCAAATTCATTAGACTAAAATTCCAAAGTAAAGAAAATTATTTGTAAATCAAAAGAAGATATCTAGGGACCAGTTGTCAATAAGCCAGCTGGCATTATAGACAATTTTCAACTGAGATTTTGAAACATGGTATGGATATTAGTAAGTTTGTTTAAGGTCCCAGGGACATTTTGAAGGCAACTACAAAACACTGTCACACCACTTATAAATAATTAATTTTTATGTACACAATCTTAAGAGTTGTATTGCCACATACTATTCAAAATCCAAGTGTTATTAATTCTTTACAAAATCAAGAAAGCTGCAGAACCAGACAGCTATCGAGTGGATTTTTGTAAAATGTTGTTTATTAAATTAACCACATTAATGCTAATCATGTTTAAATAAGTGAAAAAAGACATTTTATCAAAATTTCTATGTCATATCTGAGTTTTGAAAGATTTTATTATCTCCGGATGTGATAGAGATAAATCATGTGCTAGACTGAAATGAAGATATCTTTTTACTATACTAAGCAAATATGAGTTTGGACCCAATGTATCTTTTTGTATCAAATTTTTATATTCTAGCCTAAAAGCCTCTGTTCTTGTGAACAATATAAATTCTGAATATTTCATCTTAGTATGCAGAACCAGACAGGGCTATCTGCTTTTGCCAATGCTTTCATAACGGATGGAATCATAAAGGAAGAAATGTAACAAAAAACTTCTCTCTGTGAGGATGACATGACATGCTTTAGCACAGTTCCGAACTCTTCATTTTCAATATTATTAAATTTAATTCAAGAATTTTACAATATCAGCAGGTTCAAAATTAATTTAAATAAGTGCACACTTTTCAGTAAACATCTCTTCAATGTAATTGTAAATCAAAAGATCATTTTTTGTTTATTGTCTCAGCACAGTACAGATATCTCAGAGTTTCAGTGATAAGAAAATGTAAAGATCTAATTTAATTCCTGCAACAGAATGGCATTAATTAAAACCCACATGTTTATAGGTCTGCGGTGGGTTGGCACCCTGCCCAGGATTGTTTCCTGCCTTGTGCCCTGTGTTGGCTGGGATTGGCTCCAGCAGACCCCCGTGACCCTGTGTTCGGATTCAGCGGGTTGGAAAATGGATGGATGGATGGATGGATGTTTATAGGTGGTCATCTACTTGGTTATCTTTAGCTGGGAGAATGAATACTATTAAAATAAATATTTTTCCAAACCTTCTACTTGTTAACTAACCATTTAATGAAGTGAGATACAGTTGCAATCTTGTACATGTGAAATACATAAAAGGATGACATTGTAAAGATCTAAATCCGAGGGTAGTACGACATGCCCTAACCCAGTTTTACTACCAGGTTGCAAATATTCATATTCTGCAAATATGGAGGAAGACAAAAGGTAAGAGAAATGCATCCATTTGCTTATCTATCTATCTATCTATCTATCTATCTATCTATCTATCTATCTATCTATTCATGGAAAGGAGCTCTTGGGATCATTGACCTCATTCTTTTTGTTGGTCGTATTTTTCTTTCTTTCAGCCTTTCTTTTGTTGATGTTTACTTGCTCAGCTGACCGTTCTTCGTGGGCTACCGCCGTGTATTGTGTGTCTTTAATTTTCTGTGACAGTAATACTGTCTTGTACGTCCGCTGGCTTGGACGTCTGTAATATACCTTTAATTTTCTCTGGCGGTAATACAGGCGTGCACGTCGGTAATATGCCTTTAATCTCCTCTGACAGTAGTACTGGGTTGTATGTGGCTGTAATATGCATCACTGTGTTGTGTACCTTTAATTTCCTCCCGCAGTAATACTGGCTTGTATTTCCGTAAAACGCCTCTAACTTTCTCTGACAGTAATATCGTGCATCACACTGTGCCCCGCGCATGCGCACTTCACCAGAAGCCCCGCGCATGCGCACTTCACCAGAAGACACACACACACGGACTCCTGGACGCACAAAGGGATTTTATTAAAGAGGATATACAAGGGACGTTAAAAAAGTTTCCACACTTTTTTACCTCTATTTATTAAGAATTTCAAAAACAAATTACACTACTTTTCTATGTAGTCACCTTTGCTTGCAATACAATTTTACCAGCATTGTACCAACTTTTTAATGCCCAATTACTACTCCTCCTGCCTTCTTTTCCAACGAAAATATAAAAAATTCGTAAACTTTTTTAACATCCCTCGTGTAAATATATATTATATTTATATCCTTGGATTAACTATGGCTTAAATATAAATTCCACTTTTTATGTACAATTTAGAAACTTTGTCAAAAGTAACCTGCACATCTTTCCTAATCTTCCTCAGTATCTACACTTAAATATATTTCAGCTAGAAATTGTCAAGTTCAAAGAGAACTATTAAGTTTAAGTCCTCTCAGAAAGTAGACTTAGTAAAAATGGTGGAAAGAAAAATTCTTTGTGGTTTTAGTTAATGAATACTCAACTTGCTAACAAAGTGAGAGTACAAATATTAAGACTGATCACCAAAGTACAGAGAGTACACTACACCCAAAGTCAAAGAACAAAATTAAATGAAAAAGAGAATATGAACTTAAGTTAGTTGGTTGCTTGAGCACAGATGCTATTTAATGCAAACAGCCATTTTTTACAGAATGAGAATCATGACATCGTAAATCATGTAGAACACACATTATGTACCTGGTAACACTCAGCAGCAAAGCTCCAAAATGGAAGCACCATGATGACAAGGACACAAAAGGGCATTGACCATGAAAAACGAACATTCAAAATAAAGACAACATGTCATCACCAATATAACAAACAAAATTATAAATACACATTAAGATTTAACAAAAATATTAAAATTGATTTATTAGCATATTTCTGACTATAATGAAGACAATATTGGTAGCACTTCTATTTATCAACTCATTTACAGAGCAAAGCCCTAGACAGTCTTAGGCAACAATGGGAAAATGACCCCTCAGTTAATATTTCAGACAAAGAATGGAATTCAATCACTCATAACATCTTTCTCAGCTTGTGCAAAGCATTATATATTATATATTATATTTGTTAAATTATTTGGCACTTCTAAATTGACCTATTCTGATTACGGACATCTTCCCTGCCATAAACTGTGATCTTATCCATGGTTTGTTCCAGCCTTGTGCTTCTGCGCCGCTTATATAGGTTCTTACTCAGTGTGACCTTTACATTTTTACAAATAGCTACTATATTTCGTGTACCTGATAACCTTTTGGTGCTATATTTTACCTCAGAATATTCTAAATTAATTCAAGCATACATCAACAAGTAGCCACAAGTGTGGCACAAGGCTTTTGTTGTCTTCACACTTCCACAGGTCCCACAGTTGCTAGATGGTGTTAAACAAGCTGGTGGCTTAGTATTTACTTCAAATAACTTGTTCTTTTTCATCCAGCCAATGCCTAAATGGTTTAAGATTTGGTGATAGTTGGATGGAAAGGGGAAATCATTAAGCTGAATGAACTATCATGTACATGGAAACACACTCCGTGTTTACATTCCCTGTAAAATGCATATTATAGTAATGAAAGCCCATTAGCAAATGCTTGTATTACTGGCAAGAGGGTAACTACGTACTTAACAAAAATTATGTTCAGATAGCCTATAGCATTTAAATATTACTCTTTTCATATCAAAGGACCCAAAATGTGTCACAATGAAAGCATCCTTACAAAACTCCTGTACACTGTTAATGGCCAGCAGAAATGATCCAAGTATTAATGCGATTTGCCATAACTTATATTGCCTGACCTCAGTGAAATAAACTATACAAAAAATAATTTGAAGGTGCCTCTTCTCTCATTGGTATGAATTGGCACAAAGTCATAATATGACTGGATGATTTTCCAAAAAATGTGATATTTTTCTAATTTTCTAATGTCTGCTCCTTAAGCCAATGTACACATAGACTTTTTGTTACTATTAGAACAATTAAATGGCACTATTAAAAAGATGTTAAATTCTTTCTTTAATTTTTGAAAGAATATGTCAGTCGTTTTAACTGAACAGAACTATTCAAAGTTATTGTCTGTTATACCTGCATTTTTTGGGGGCAGAAAGTGAGAGGTGTTAGACTGCTGTAAAGCACGTAATTCTTTTCCCTGTGAAGAGACAGACTATGCTTGCAGTTGTGACTATCTATCTATCTATCAATCATTTGAAAAATATAATGCAAAGAAGGAATTCAAGAAGGCAAAATGATAAAATACTGTATAACATTAAACATGAGGGGTAGAAATTTGAAGGGTCTGTGGAACAGTGAGATAGTATATGGTATAAAGTGTTGAGGCAATTAAGGTCACATAGCTCTCTTAGGTTCTCTCAACAAGATTCTTCCTACACCAAAGGCTGTAACCAACTTATATTCTCAGACTCCAGAGATCCTTTGACAAATATACTTTGATACCTTTTAAAGATTCCCAGAAACTACCACAGTAAAGCTACTACCAAGGACCTAGATGGAGACTAGACTACACTGAGTACAGAAGGAGGGAGAATAAATTGCCATATCATTTTCACTGTTGAAGAGATTCCTTCAAAGTACTTTAAGATAAAAATGATCAATCAGCTCTTAGCTTCTCAAATTAAACAGTACAGGACTGAATACATCACAGCTTCCAATGGACGGGCACCCTGTCCAGGATTTGTTCCTGCCTTACGCCCTATGCTAGCTGGGGTAGGCTCCACTCCAAACCAAGGGTCTGGATTAGGAGGAGTAGAAAATAACATGACATGACTTGTATGCAACTCTAATTTTATAACCATTTAGTGTTTCAATGATAGTCAACTGCCATTAAAGAAAAAGATGTTATAATATTTAGTGAGTATTTTAGTAGAATGCTTGAGTATAAACACTTCTACTAAATGTCACAGGCAACAGACAGACAGACAGACAGACAGACAGACAGACAGACAGACAGACAGACAGACAGATAGACAGACAGACAGATAGATAGATAGATAGATAGATAGATAGATAGATAGATAGATAGATAGATAGATAGATCGATCCATGGCATATCAATTTGCCCGTAACTGGTTGTCTAAGTTAATACTGATACTTAGTATACCATAAGCTTCTAAATACAGTAAGAACAAGGCATTTACACAAATATAACTTCATTATTATAATAAGTAATTAAAATATTGTATTTATTCAACTTGCTAATGCAAGGTTACAGATACAAAATAATGCATATGCGCCAAAAAAGCTAAATTTTCAATGCAGAAAGGGATTACAATAGGCAAACTGAAAAGAGTGGAGTGCTGTCCTCAATCCCAGGCTTTCAATTATGTTATCAAAGAGTACACGACCTAATTGGAATTGCATAACGGCTTAAATTAATATTTACAAAAAATGTTTATTAAGACTCAATGACAAAGAGAATTTGCATTGTGTACACAATAGATATCAACCCTGAACTAAGCAGCTCTCAATTTACTTTTGACACTCAATTCTTTGCAAGTACAGTATTGTACCAAATATTGCACAACAAATCAATTAACAAATAGAATGTATATTATTGATGACTGTAATGATAAAGTAAAATTAACAACAAACACCATATACCAAAAGGAAGCTCCATTAAGTCAATCTAGCAGTAACTCAGATAGTGAGTTTCTGACCAGTGTAAGGAAAAAAAATTAGGCAAGTGAAAGATGTAGTACCCTGTGAAACAGGAAACACCACCCTAAAGGCATCTGTCCACAGTGATACTATAAAGCACAAAAGTATAAAAAATGATGTGCTTATTATCACAATTAAAGACAAGGGAGGGCTAAACAGGGAGAAAACAAACTACAAAAGAATGTCTGTTGTTTCTTTAAACCCCCCATCCAGTGAAGTGGCTTGCCTATCTGCCCATTTCTAATGTAGCATTAGTATTAGTAGTACATTGTAATAGTATTTATAGTAGTATTGTCATATATACAGAGTACTCTGAAAATTTTCCATAGAGAAAAAACTAAGTCTGTAGGAACCACACCAAACCACTTCCCGTTTACAAGCTCTGTTTTCTTCATGACCCTGACCTATTTCCACGTTAAACAAAGTATATTACAGTCCTAGGAAGCTTTAAAACCATTCTTGTGGCAATTTCCAGAATCAAGGGCACCCATTATTTGATTACAAGTGCCTGGCACCTCCTTGTGTCCTTGCAGTCTTCGGCCCTCAGGAGCTATTGAAAAACCTGTTCTTTAAAGACATCTTATCATTTGTCTGCATCCTTAAAGGGACAACTGTGTACTTCCACCTACAGGCTGGGCAGGAGAATTATCGTTCAAGTCAAATGAGAAACCTGACCCCAGCTAAGGACACTGTACTGCCACCAGTCTGCTAGGAAGATGTGCACCCACTGCAAGCCTTCTATAACTTTTTTCTTTCTGACTGTCTCTTTCAATAGTGGTTTAGGCCTCCCTTGAAATCTCCAGAGTTTCCTGCTGTCTAGGGCCCTTAGAAAATACATTATTATAGTATGTTGCCACTTAAGAAATTGTCACTCTTCTTTCTGTACTGATAACCTTGCCTGTAGAATCTCTGGAGCACAATTACCAACATGATCTGCTGCCCCTGCCCTTCCAAAGTTACCAGATAAAATTGTTAAGTAATTCTAGTCACAATGGAAAAAACCCTGCAGTCAACCTGTAGTCTGTAGTCAGTGAGAAACTCTGTTGTTTTTTTTTCCAAAAGCTTCTTAGTTAACAATATATTGTAATCATATCTATATGGTCAAAAGGAAACAAAACCCTTTCAGATTTAAATAGGAATTTATCCCTAGGTAGTTAAAAACATATTAATCAAATATATTTGATGAAAGGAGGGAAGGTTTAAAAGCATAGATACAGCATTACACTGAAAAAAGTATAATTTCTGTAAACCTCTTTTTCTTGACCTAATTCAAAAATAATTTGTCTTACTATTTTTGGTGCACATTTATAATGACAAGCAAAAATCTGAGTCAGAATTAATGTGCATTTTAAAAACAATTTAGTATTCTCTTTAATTGCTTTATAAGGCTTTACACTAACAAAACCCTAGGAAGAAACACAGATAAGCAAAACATTCATGAATTCAGATGTCCTGTATTACTTGAACTTGCCCAGGATACCTGGATATTAGCTTCAGGTCTATCTAACATGATGACAAAGTTCTACAAAACTGGACAAATGAAATCTCATCATTTGAAACACATGCATGCATCATTTTATATGGAAGAATGAACCTCAAAAATTATTTTGAAAAAGTTAATATTCCCATGTTGAATGGATTATAAAAAATGCAAACAATTAACTTAATCAGTTAAAAAATGCCCAAAACTGGTATTTTTTTTTTTTGCATTTATAACAAACATAGATTTTATGCCTCACAGTAAGGAGACCAGGGTTCAAATCCTGGGTCCTCTCTGCTTGGAGTTTGGATGTTCTTCCCATTTCTGCCTGGGTTTCCTCTGGGTGCCCCTGTTTCCTCCCACTCTCCATGGACATGCACATTAGATGAAATGACAACACTAAATTGGCCCTAGTGTGTGTTTGGTTTTTGTGTGTGTTCGACCTGTGATGGAATAGCATCATGTCCAGGGTTTGTTCTTGCCTTACGCCCTATGCTAGCTGACATGACATAGCTTTTAAAAGGCACAAAAGAAATGATCAGATTTCTATACTGATATATTAACATCTGCAGAAATTTTCTATTATGGCTTGTTTTCTCATAAGCTGAAAGAATAGAATGATGAATGTGAAAGGTATTTCTGGAAATTTTATTTCTTTACTTAAAACTAGGAAATGGACATTTTTAATTTGGCAGTAAAAAATAATTATTTAAAACAAGCATATACTCTTAAAAATGTTTACCTGGCCATGTTTGTGCTGTAGTGTAGTGTAAAATGTAAGAATACATTTGCATCTCATCATTCACTTTGAATGTAATTAAAATTCTCGAGTTAATATGTTATTCAGCAACGTTTTACTAATTTATGCCAAGAACACCCAACATAATAGTACTTATTTACTGTATTAAAATTAGGACTACTTTTTATTTTTTTAATTGTCTGTTTAAGTTACAGTTTCAGCTTTTCCCTGTCAAGGCTATGCCAGGGATATAATATGAAAATTCCAGTGCCATGTGCTCCCATAAACGCAGCCACAGTACTTTTGAAAACCAATACCAGGAATGCATTGCACACAAGTCATTACACTGATCAGAATACAGTTGAGAAATATCATGATCTTCATCCATTTTACTGAAGGGGACCTGCATGATGCCACTAAATTTGAAAAATCCATCAAAGACGTTTAACATGTCCACCTTTCCCTTTATAGAAAATAAGCTAGCACTATGACACTACTGTTTTACAAAAGTGTAAAGTTCTAATACAGACAGAACATGTATGTAGAAAATAATTTTTTCAACTGTTTTCTGGCCTCATGCATTCATTAGCACTGGACAGCCCCAGTCTTGTACATGAGTCATGCTGTGTGTGTAGTTTGTGTGTTCTTTATGTGTTATTGTGGTTGTCTTTTTTCATTGAAAAGGCTATTTGATTCTAAATGTTAGGAGACCCGGGTTTGCTTCCCGGGTCCACCCTGCGTGGAGTTTGCATGTTCTCCCCGTGTCTGCGTGGGTTTCCTCCGGGCGCTCTGGTTTCCTCCCACAGTCCAAAGACATGCAGGTTAGGTGGATTGGTGATTCTAAATTGGCCCTAGTGTGTGCTTGGTGTGTGGGTGTGTTTGTGTGTGTCCTGCGGTGGGTTGGCACCCTGCCCGGGATTGGTTCCCTGCCTTGTGCCCTGTGTTGGCTGGGATTGGCTCCAGCAGACCCCCGTGACCCTGTGTTCGGATTCAGCGGGTTGGAAAATGGATGGATGGATGATTCTGAGATGTTGTCCTTTCAATTTAGGCAGCTCATAGTTGATATTTTCCTGGACAAGCCTGTGGTTGTAAGCTTCTCACTTCACTTAATGTTTACAACTATATTGCCGTATTCTGTTAGATGATGATGATGTCAGTGGATACTACAGTGTTCTGATGCCAGTCAAGTCCGACCATGTACCAGCATTACGTTGTTTGATTGATTTTGTGCGACATGAATGGTGCATGAACTTTCATGCCTCATTAGCTATTACCAAAAGAAGGACATATATGATTTGTTAGCTAAGTTAATGTTAATGTTACAGAGCTCTTCACAAAAATTCAGGTATGGTCCAACTAGAAATTTCAAACCCAAAATACACTGAATCCTACTTTACTCAAAATGAAAGATATACTTATTCAAAGACTTTACCGTAGAAATTAATAATGTACATCCACTATGAATGTCACTCATACATTCCTATTCCACATTTCCACATCACTACACAAAATGCTGTAATCTTAGATTGTCATGATCATGTACACATTTACAAATAAAAAAAATAAAGAAAACAAATACATGAATGGAGCTTTTGAACATATTTTGAGTCTCCAGCCCTGATCCTTAAGAACTTTCTTCAGGCTAGTTCTTGCCTTTGAGTGAGGTCCTCTTTATTAGTCACTTTGTTTTTGTACTCAAATTGTAATTAGTAAAACCAAGTTTGATAACATGAAACAAGGAATATTTAAATTGTTTAAATGTTTCCCTTTTAAAATTATAATATATTTTACAAATATGGTAAAAATTTCTAATGAAATGTTGAATTCATATTTTGTTAAAAATGTAAAAGGATTCCCTTGATGATGAGCATACATATTGCTAGTAATGACAGAATGACTGCTTCTCAAAAGAAGTTACAGCTGGCTAGTAATTCCAACATGTTATCTGTCTTTATCTTGCTAAATCTCTCCTCTGCCTTTGACAAAGTCCACCACAAGATTCTCCTTGCCAGCTTCTCTGACCTTGGGATCACAAAGTGTGCTGTCATATGGTTTGAGTCCCACCACTTGGGCAGTTCCTTTTGTGTGCCCTGGCAATGAAAGATGTCAATGGTGCATGAGGCAAGCGTGGGGGTTTTACAAGGATCGATTCTGGACCCTCTTCTCTTCTTTTTGTATACCTCATTACTAGGTCCTATCTTATGACGTCATGGTTTATGTTATCAGTACTATGTCTATACCCAGCTGTATCTATCATTTCCTCCAGAGAACCACGCAGTATCAACTAGAATCTCTTGGCATGTCTCACTAATATTGCAAGATGGGAAAGGAACACCATCTCCAGCTCAACCTGGCAAAAACAGACCTTGTTATCCCTGCACATCCATCTACTGAGCACCCCACCACTGTTGAACTCTGCTCCTTAATGCTAACACCAGCCAAGTCTGGGTAGTGATCGATGACCACCTGTCTTTCACTGACCACGCAGCAATGGTCTCTCGGTCTTGAAGATTCACTCTATAGAACATCAGCAAGCACAGGCTGTTTCTTACAGGGTATATAGCACAATTCCTGGTCTAGGCTTTGGTGTTGTCGCGTATGGAGCACTGCAATTCTCTGATGTCAAGAGTACCAGCACGTGTCACCAAGCTGGCTGCAAATTATTCAAAACAGATTGGCTCAACAATTCAACAGATGGTGCTCAACCATTCAATGCAGGCACATGTCACTCTTCTTTTCAGATCAATACATTGGTTCCCTATAACAGCACATCAACTCTATATGTTCATGGCACATATTAAGTTCAAATCCTTGACACTTACCTTCAGAATAGTTGATGCTTCAGCACCTATATATATGGAGATACTTGTGAGGGCCTATGCTCCTTCTCAACCACTCAGGTCTGCTGAGGAAAGGCATCTTATGGCATCACATCTCAATCCAGACTATTTTCATGGAATGTGCAGCCCATTTCTATCTGAAATTCTGACTCCCTTCAATATGTTTAAGAAGTGTGTGAAGAACCTCTGGTGTAGTAAATTTAGGTTCTTGTAGCTAAGAAAGTGTAACTAGCTTGTATTTTGTTCTGAATACTTCACTTGTGATAAGCAATACTGTAACCTTGTCCAGTGCCCCAGACTGATGTTATCTCGATTATGTTGACCCCTCTTGTAAGTCATTTTGGATAAAAGTGACTGTTAAGCAAATAATTGAACAGTATTTAGTTTGAATGCATTACACATTCTGCGCTATTTTAAATAATGGGCGCAAAACCTATAGTCAACAAAAGAAGATATCGCTTAATTTTAACTACCAAACCGAAACGGCGTCTGCATTCTTTTTCGAGAAAATTGTGCAAAATCAACATTGTATCGCTTTCCTGACTTCACACGCCGACTTTAAACCGTCTAATTATATAATTCGTTCATTTATTCCGGAGGTTACATTTCTATTATAAGCGGCAGAAACGAAAACCAGCAGACTTCAGAATAATCGGGGGCGAGGTTGGACAACATGCGATTACAATAAACTTGAACTTGAACGAAATGATAGTAAATGCCATATTAAACCTAACAACATTAATCCCTTAAACTAAGTTTAAAACTGCCACTTTATCTGCACACCGTTACAGAATATTGTTTATTATAACTGTAGATGAAAAAATAAATAAATACATTTAGTAAACTTACTCGTGTTTTACTTTCTGCCACTGACGTAACGTCCAAACCTGCGCGTAAATGAATCCTCGCTGCCTTCAGTTTCCGCGGAACTCGGAGTGGCGAGGAGTCAAAACTTTCCGCCCAAACTGGGCTTGCTGTTTGTCCGAGTAGGGCCAGGCGCCTTCAGCCTGCCCACTACACGAGTGTCTGGCCAGGCTCCCAGCGGCATGTCATCGTTATCAAGCTATCCTGTCGATGCCTATCTAGTAAACGTTGGCTCTGCACAAGGCTGTTTGTAGCTGCTTAGTTCACGGGTTAAGAAGTTGAAGGACGTCGATGCTTTCTGTCGGAATGTGTAATTATTATTTACTGGTAAGCATCTGACTAAACAGAGTTAAAAGGAACGTGCAAATGAGTTGCGGACCGGCGTGTTTGTGTTTGTACACGCGAGGCGTCTCGTTTGCACTTGGCGTTCGAAGAAGCGACTCCTCCCTTTTGCAGTCGAAACTGGAGAATTTGCTAAGAATCAACTTTTCCTGTTTCATGCTTTGTAATTACGCAAATTAAAAAAAAAAATCCCCTAAAACACCGTTTGTTTTTGCAGGCAGTATTTACGGCTGCGTACGCTTAGGTCTAATCACTGAGCTATTTACTCTCAGGCATTCACAGACAAGACACCGACACGCGCGCTCGCAGGCGCACAGACGAGACACCGACACGCGTCCGCGCTCAGCCTTACCAAGTTGTTTGTTTATTATATAGACAGTCGCGTTGAGCAAACTTGCACATTTAAAGGATTGCTTGAGCTCTGGGGATTCATTTCAACATTCATCCGTCCATTATATGAAGCCGCTTAGCCAAGTCTGGGTTGTGTGGTGGTCCGGATTCAAGCGTATTACAAATAATTTCGAAATTGGCTTTGGAGAGAAAAGCCAAGCAAAATGACACCTTTTATTGGCTAACTAGAAAGATTACAATATGCAAGCTTTCGAGGCAACTCAGGCCCCTTCTTCAGGCAAGAAATTGGCTTTGGGAATAGTCCGCCACAACAGGCTGTTCATCGCACCATGGACAGCAACTTTCCTCGTATTGCTGTATCTTAACGATCTGCGGTGAAAGAGCCTGTACTGTAACATCTCCTAACTTGACTTGCCCGTACGTTATTTACTCGCTTTATCAGCTAGTCATACATACACCATTCACTCCCCACACTCACCTGTTAAATTTTCTGCACAGTAATTTTAAAACTATTATTACTGAATACCGAATCCAAGCGTGAGTCTTAAAGCCTTCTTTTTTATTTTCTTCAAGCGATGAGTGGGAAAAATGAGCTCGATTCGATTTCCCCGCCGATCCTTCTAACAGTTTACAAGTGGCAGCACGAAACGGTTTTATTTTGCTGATCGATCGATTCTCGGTTTTTCAAGAGATGCCCCCCTCTCTCCTTCCACCGTTAATCCCACTTCTCCCTTATATGGTTACAGGAAGTGCAAGAGAAAGCTTCGCCCGAGCTGTTGCTGGGGGGAATCTCACAAGCACGTTTTTTTTTTCTCTCTGTTTAGCACCTGGACATACTTGAAGCAGCTTCCTGTAATTCTCTTTCTATTATCTCTTTATTATGCGTTCGGTAACAGCGCTTCGTTGATGAATGCGTCTTTTGTATGAAATTAATAAGACAGCAGTACACAAGTAGTATGTAAGACTGCATTTTAAGTAAGAGTTTTGACTCGAGAACCGCCGCGACACGAGAAATGCAACCTATACAGCAACCATTCCCTGTAGCAAAGCAAAACTCTTAGGACATATTAAAGTAAGCCTTTTTAACGGGGGGGGGGGCATTGGCTACAGGTGTTCATTGCAACCAATTTCTTAATCCTAAAATAAATTCGGTGTAATGGATTCGTTTAGCAGCTCATGTTCTTCCTGGTGAGTTTCAGAACTGGAGTTAAAAACTCCAGGTGCCACAGCTTGATTGTGTGACGATTTTAGCAATTTATGGAACCCAGCTTGTTATTTTGTTAACAGAAATGTATCCACTATGTTATATGTACTTACCATGAATGTCCAGTTTTAAGTTATCTTTTAACAGGATGGCAAATCCAGAAAAAAGAACAATAGCAAACAGAGAGCTTTGTGGCATCATATTTGTTGTTAAATGCACATGAACCCTGTTAATTTGGTTTGTGTTTGATTGAACTGTTGATTTGCATTTTACTGTATTTTTAGATAAATCATTTTTGCAATATATTAATCAAAGTTTTTGTCATTACAAAACAATTTATGAACCAGAAAACACAGAAAGACTCATTTAAACAGCAATTGCCAGAATTTAGTATGTGTGTTGTGCATGTATGGGTAAATGTGTAAGTTTATTACTGACTGATAATTTACTTTGTTCAGCACTCATGGTCATGTAATGGCCTGAGTGACATTATACTGTTATTATTTTTTAGTTCACCTAGGTCTTTCATGACTATGCCTACCACTAAACTGGCATCATACCCAGCCTTCTTCTTGTAGGTAGTGAGCACACAAGATGGACTGAGACTGACCAGGTTATATTGGCTACCAAACCACCAGGTGCTTGCCAGTAAATGCCACCCCCAGGGTTAACTCCAGGTTTGTGTCTCAGTAATCACATCCTGGGCAGGGTACACTATTTTCTAATTTGGGGAGCCTGGGCTGATCTCCTTGGCCTACTGCCACCAAGACCCTCACCAGGAAAAGAGGTATGAGAAGATATGAGAAGATGAGGTGAAAAGTTGTTTTTTTTTGCGGTAGTTATTTGGATAAATAAAAAAAGACCTAAATATTACCATGGGTAAGGGTAGCCATGTAAAATTGAAGGCACACAAGGGGGTGAATGGTAGTTTCTTTTAGAAAAGATAGCAATAGAAGAAGCAATAAGTTGTAAAATCTTCTGTGAATGCATTCTTAACAGATGTATTGTTTACAATGAAATCATTCTGACTAGTTATGTAATTGTGTATCCAGAAAAGCTTCAGGTCTTTATTTGGTTCTACTACCAGTCTGATTATCAAAGTGCTCACAGTGAAAATTTGAGGAAAATGTGACCCTTGTCAATAGTGTCAAAATGTACAGTTTTGTCTCCAGCTGCAAAATGCTAATACAAATTGTAGGACTCAAACTAAAACTATCTATGTTTACTTGGAAAACAAAAGTTTTCCAGTTGTTTTAGTCAACAAAAAAAGTAGTCATTCCATTTATTTTTTTTCAACTGAGATTATTTGTTATGATACTATTTCAAAAACCTAATCTGAACAGGGCGGCACGGTGGCGCAGTGGGTAGCGCTGCTGCCTCGCAGTTGGGAGATCTGGGGACCTGGGTTCGATTCCCGGGTCCTCCCTGCGTGGAGTTTGCATGTTCTCCCCGTGTCTGCGTGGGTTTCCTCCGGGCGCTCCGGTTTCCTCCCACGTTCCAAAGACATGCAGGTTAGGTGGATTGGCGATTCTAAATTGGCCCTAGTGTGTGCTTGGTGTGTGGGTGTGTTTGTGTGTGTCCTGCGGTGGGTTGGCACCCTGCCCAGGATTGTTTCCTGCCTTGTGCCCTGTGTTGGCTGGGATTGGCTCCAGCAGACCCCCGTGACCCTGTGTTCGGATTCAGCGGGTTGGAAAATGGATGGATGGATGGATAATCTGAACAACAGTGCATGGCAGTACAGTAAAGAATCAGATACACGTATACCTATCTTAACCCAACTTTACTGGTTTTATTGTGAAGCCAGGCTGGAGCCAGAGCCTATACCAGCAGCACAGGGCTCAAGATAAAAACAAATAATGGATGGGGCACCAGACTATCACAGGGCACGCTTAAACATGATGAGGCAATTTAGAGTGACTAAATAACCCAGTTACTGTTAATTGGATTTTACCCAATTTTAAAATAAATAATTTCTGCAAAATATGAATTAAACGTAATTTCATTACACATTAAATTGTTGAAGAAAACAGAAGTACAAGGAGAAAACCCCACAGATTGTACCTAGTTGGAGATTTGAAACCAGAAATCTGGAATTAATCTAACAATGTCTCTTAATGAAATCAAATATGTTTTCATTAGCAATAATTGAATGTCTAATTTGCTGAAGTTTACCAGACATACTTTCTATTCCTATGTTGCACACATTTTTGGTGGTCATGTCATCACAATAAAATACCATTTTGAAAGCTGTTAAGATGGTTGAATGCAGTTGAGCAAGAACATCATGGAAACAAAACAGATATATAAAGCTGCATTCATAAGGGTGGTTTATCTCTGGCATGCTTCTTAGATGCCAGCTTGCAGGTGCAGTGGTCAGCATTATTGCCTCACAGCTCCATAATCTACAGTGAGAATCTGGGTATGATCACTATATTTGTGAAGTTTGCAAAAGTACTCCACTTTTCCTGCCAAGGAAAAAAATTGCGTAATTGGTTCATTACTGACTTTAAATTAGCTAAGAATTAGCCTTTGTGAGTATGTGGATAAGTATTACCTGTAATAGACTGGTTGTCTCTCTGCAGTTGGTTCTCACATTGTACCAACTGCTGACAGGACAGACACTGGGTCCCCAAGACTTTGAAATGAATAAACAGACCAGGGAATGGATAGATGGATGAATATTTCCTAGAACAACTAATGTCCCACCCCAGTGAAATTCTGAGTCCACAGGCAGATAATTGAGAGGTAAGAAATACTACAATGGGGGCAATGAATTAAGGGTATTGTGACTCATTGAGACAGATGTGCCCTGGCATTACCTATCCATCAGGCAAAAAAAAAATATCTACTGATTTAAACTTGGTAGGACTTGTCATCTTTGAAACACAGATTACTCTTTGGAAGATGAATATGCTCACCCTGTTATGAACAACCAACAATAATGAAGAGAACAATATTAATTGAAAGATACTTATTTTGTAATATGGTCATGATTTTGTTACTGTCACCTCTGTCTGGCAAATCTTTGCTAGACCCTGTTTTTGTAATTTGCCACCTTCATAGGCATTCAGTACTTATTAATGTTTTTATTTCTGGTAGACTGCATGGCAATCTGAATGGTTCATCATATATACACACAAGGGAGTGATTAACAGAAGAGCGAATACTCAATGAGCAAAAAACAAATGCATCATGCATGATAAGGTCTTCCAACCCCATGTGGTCCCTGATTTCTCAAAGTAGCATACCAAGTTCCTCTCTAGGCATTCTCTCACAAGAAAAAAAAAACCACACATAATGCATATACACAGGTTGATGATACGAGTGACTGGACATCTCTAGAATTAAAAAAAAAAGAAAGATGCGTTTACTTTTTTCTAATAAAGGTCTGAAGACCAATGATGGCAATTTGGGCACAAGTAAAGATGTTGCTGGAAAAGAGTGAAGTCTGTATAATAGTGACTCCAAGCAAGAGAATGGGTTTCAGGCAAAAGTGAGGTCTTTAAACAAAGCAACAATTCTTAGTGAATGAGTAAAAAATAAAATCATAAGGCATAGTCCAAACATCAAGAAATCCCAAAACACAAATCCACTGCAAACTTGCAAGCAAGATAAGATTATAAAAGACAAGTACTGAAAGTAAGCCAAGACCAGCTTTATATATTCTAATAAACAACGAGTGAGCCATAGATGCTTGCACTACAGATGCTATTTCAATATGTCCATCCTACTTGCTGCATACTGGTTGGTTAAGAAGATGCTTATTTTCTGTTTCATTAGGAATACTTGTATAGTGACTTTATCTTGTTGTATGTTATTAATTGATTACAAATTATTGAATCCATACTACAGAACATGACTTTCATTTTTCCTGCAAAAGAAGTTCAGAAATCTGTAGGGCAAATCTTTGACTCAACTGGCAGTTGAACATAGGATTAAAGATATATGCTGCTTCCCACGTCAGTGAAATCACAGACTCTGGCTAGACTTTAGAAATTTAAATACAGTATTATAATAAAGTACATTGTTGTGCCAAGATGAGATGTCTTAACAGGGAAAAGTATAGTCCTCGTTAATTTTTTACATAATCAAAATCGCATAACATAACCACCAGTTCCAAGTTGTATGGTTAAGATGTCTAGATATTTGTTATCAAAGTGTATGCTGCAAAAAATAAATCAAATGAATGTCTGCATTTACAGAGTATGTTCCTTACACAGGTGGTTGTACATGAATAGCAAAGCAGTATTGAAATTAATAATAGGTATGGTTTTAAAAGAAATATAAATACATGAGAAAGGAACAGAGGTTCTAGTACTATTTGTACATTGTAACAATTTTAGCCTTGGAGATGTGCTATTCAATATTTTTGTAGTCTTTGCACGATATATCACTGAATGGGCCACAATGTAGGTAGAGTTGAAGAAGAAGAAAGCTCTCTGAAATACAGGGTGCAAATAATTCAAATACATGAAAATAATAAGATGGGTATTTCTTCCTCTATTGCTTTATAGTAGTCCACAGTTGCTTGATTTTGTTGTTGTTTTTCCTATAAATCCTAATAAGATGGAGAACCATTCATTCTCTGCATGAATAGTTAATAGCTGCATTCCACTTATCCTTGCATAATTGGCTTTAAGACATAATGACTTTAACTACAAGTATTTGAACACACTAGGAAGGAATGACATTTAGTGTTTAATGTGTTACACAGCCATGATTTGAAAAGGCAAAGAAAAAAATCTCAGCAGCAGTTGTTACCAGAAAATTAGGGCCAAGCTGGTTGCTAAAAATTTTAGTGAATGCACAAAGAATGAGTCAAAAAGTAAAGTGTATATTTAAAATGTGTTAAAAAATAAAGGGAAGTCTAATGATTCCAATATGCATCAGGCATGTTCTGTAGAATAATTTTCCAAAGTGCCTGGCATTGCCCAGATATATTAAATTTCTATATTGAGTTAAGGTAAGGAGGCAAATATTTATTTGTTTTTTAACTCTGATCCTTTTGTCAATACTGGATGAAGTGGAAGTGTACCATCCATCTCTATCAGTTTGTCTCACTATCAGTTTGTCTGCTGTCATGAATTTGTTCTTTTTTTATGATTCCATTCCGTAATTGCGGTAACTTCTTTCTGGGTTAAAACCATGAACACTACTTCTTTGTATTTCTTGGTTTACTGTGGTTTTATGAATAGTTGTGTAATCCAAAATGAATAAGCTGAATAGCTTTTTGAAAAATTGACTCCATGGACCACGGAAAGCATGTACATTAGATGGGGGGATTAGGGTTCCTGGACATCACTGCAGGTCTCTGCATTATTACAGGGAACAGTACCAGTGGAAGTATTTGATAATATTATAAAAATGATTCAAAGTTGATTCTTTCAACTTTGATTTAAGACAAATCATAATATTGTACTGGCATCAAAGTGTAAAATTATAACTCATTCATCATAAAATGGATTTGAAGAAATCTCTACCATTAAGAAACAGTAAGCGTTCCTAATGTCATTCTTTTTCTACGCTATTTTGTAATAAAAAAATTTTTTCAGTCTGTTTCATCATGGCTTATTTCTATCACACTTATTAATGATATACAGGTGTACCAGCATTGCCTTTTTCAAAATTGTAAGGTTTTGCTTTGATAAAAAATTTACTGTATTCATTTCATTTTAGAGCCATTGTCCTATACACACAGTACAGTGAAATTCCTATCTGTACGTTTGACCAACATGGAACAGGCTGCCATTGTCCTTGCCTGGCACCCTGAACCTTGGTCTTTTGATTATGTATAACAGGAATGCAGCCATTTTCGAAACCCACTTTTAATATATTTGTATTTGTAGGTAGTTTTGAGTGAAATGACAGTTTCCTTTTACATACATTTTTGCAAAATTGATGCCAAACTTCATTTTACATATGATTTTGCATTGGTGAAACTCACTGAAAAGTTGTTTTAGAGTTTAAAATGCTTTTGGGAGAGTTGAATAGATGCAACATTGCTTCTTTTGGGTTAGGGAACACCATAAACCCCTATTGGACCCATATATTTCTCAGAAAACTGTATTTTATGAGTAAAACACAACCCACAATGAGACATAATTATGTACTCTTAGACAAAAGCTGTAATCCAGAAAGGCAAAATTATTCAGGTGTGAGAAGAAAATGCTGTACTGGTAGTCTTTGGTAAGATATCGCTTTGGGCAGTACCAGAATGTATACATGCTGGTCCTCTATCAGCTCCAGCACACTCCTGCTATCTGATAAGAATTGTAATCCCCATGTTGGCACTGGTTTTTGAGTTGCCCCCTCCTTTACAACCCCTATATTTTTATAGTCACACCAGTGCCAATACATATGCAAAATTTTGTGAAAATGGGTTTAGCCATTTTTGTGTGATTGGTGAACAAACAGCTTATGATTTTATTTATATAGATAAAACTGCATTACTACAACCACCTTTTCATATGTAGATCAAAGTGGGAAAGACTAAAAGGTGGTTGAATTCAGTAGCTGCATCAAAAGCCTCTTTTACTTGTTTGGTCGTGACAGGGATCCCCTTTCCAACATTGGCCATTTTACATCAGATGTTCTGTGAGCATCAATGGGTGTGATAAAGGCTGCTTGTTTGCTTTTTGAAGCTTCATGTTTGTATTTTTTATAGAGTATTCATTGTCAATGTACATGTATTCTGCCTGCTGCTTCTAGTTTTTGCTGTGTACACTTAGCTGGGATGACATGCTGGACAGCTGGGTTATTGCGGACATGGCCACGAGTGGGATAATCGTAACACACAAAGGACATCAGGAAAGCTATTTTCTATTCAAACGCCCACTCATTCCTTTCAGTAAAATCACCTGCATAATTAATATAATTTAAGGGAAATCCTGATCTTTACCCATTTTCTAATTCACTTCAGATGGCTTCTTCCGGAGAACAGAGGAAATGCATCCAGTGTAATTTGGAAAATTATATCATTTAGTCATTTAAAAAATTGGGACAATTCACTGTTGCATTTAATGAATAAATTGGGTCTTTTTTGTCACTTTCTGACAGTAAGTGACCATCAAACACCAAAATGCATTTTGATTGCTAAAATTGGACTCAATGCTCTTAAAGTTAAGCCTAATACTTAAGTTTCTGTGAAACTTGTCTGTTGTTCACCTTTGATTTATTCAACCCCTAACTAAAATTAACATAACAGAAAAGTGCATTGGAATAGTGCCCGAAATCTGTAACACTTGTTTCCATTGGCAAACCCAGTGGAGCATTATTTCACCATTTTATCTGCAGCAATAAAAAATATTTCAAAATGTGGCAATATATAGTAAAGAGTGCCCACTTCTTTATGGAGTCTTATAGATTTATGGTTCCATCTTTACCTACTTGGTACATTTGATTTGCACATCTGCATTCTGGCCTGTGGTGAAAGTTTGAGAATCTGCAACACACAGGACATATTTCTGTTTTTTTACTTTGTTTACCTGTTGCAGCTAAAGAATGGCATTTTACTAGAAATACTGGCACCATGGCTGTAGCAGTAGCCATTCAGCAGGAAAACAGCTTGAAACTATGGCAGATCTGTAGCATACATTATAGTCTCTCTTTTAAAACAATATGAAATTTCAGAACTCTTACACCAAGTTATTTTTTTTTCAATCTGATTTGTTATTGACCTTTAAAATAAATTGGTACAAAGTATATTCAAATTGATATCAAAATGTTTGTATTTGATAAATAGAAATACTTTTTAGAAATATAACTTGACCTTTTACAAATTTGGTCTGAAATTTTTAAACTATTATTAACATTTTAAAATTTGATATTGGTATTCTGTAATATTATTGTTCCATTTTTCAGATTACCATTTTAAAATTATATATAGTCTGTTTTAAATAATTAAATGTTGCTTAACACAATTTTAGATATTAGCATGACAGATGAATGCTGCTGCAAATTGTAGAAAAGCTTTAATTTTCTTTACTTCTTTAATTAAATGCATGCAATTTCCATTTACCAGACTATCCAAATTCAAACGGGGCCAGCTCCTAGCCTAGCTGCAGTGGGCACAAGACTGTAACTGCATTGTTTATAGCAACAGTTCAGTCCTAAATGCAGACATAGTCGTTAGTTACTGCATCTTCAGGCTGTGGAAAGAAACCCAAGCAAACTCCAGAATATACACAAAATAAAATGTAAAATTTAAACAGTTACTTTTTGTTGAACAAAATAATATGTTGGTGCATTTGCAATTTACTGTAATCATGCATAATTAGACAAAAGCAAAATTATTGTGCAACTAAATAATAAGGCAGTGAGCAGTAATGCTGAAATTGGAGGCTTTCGCCAGCTGGCTAGTGTTAATGCCATCACTGGATTACTCTAGGTGACTGCCTAGGATGGAAAATGTACATGGACAGTGCTGCCAATCCATTTTAAAGTGCAGCAAAAAAACATCAATGTGTTAGTATATATAGAGTCAGATTAGTGACTCGATAGGTTACTTGTGTTATCTCATAATATACAAAGTTTTATTTAGTTGTGATTTGACTTCAGTGACTATAGAAGTGAAAAATGACATTTAATATGTGAATATATATTGTCAGAAGAACGACCAAAAGACATCGAGAAGGTTTGGGGCAGCCACCCATTTAATCGTTTATGGCTGCAAAAGCTATTAAATAACAGAGACATGTTCATTCAATCGAGTCCAAAACAGAACTGACTTCCAGGTAGCAAGATGGCAGCTTTAAAGGCCAGTAGCGGAAGTGATGTCATCCCGACCGGAACCAGAAGTGACGTCAGTGGCTGCCCCAGAGCCGGGTGGGATTTCCCTAGAATGGTCTGTAAAAGATCGAGAGGGAAAATTAGTGCACTCCGCCCCCCCCTGGTCTGGCATGGAACTACCTGTATTTAAGCCCTTTAGCTGTCTCCTAAACACACGTGTGTGACAGGGCCCCCCCCTTAGCCCAGACCCGTCGGGTCGGGCGTCCTGCACCGAGAGGTCGTGAACACGGGAGAGAGCGTCGGCATTGGCGTGTAGAGAACCCTTCCGATGAATGAGCGAAAACTTGTAATGTTGCAAATCGAGGAACCACCTCGTGACTCGCGGGTTAGACTCTTTGTGTAGGGCCATCCACTGTAAAGGGGCATGGTCCGTGACTAGAGTAAACTCCCGACCCAAGAGGTAGTATCTCAACTGTGTGATCGCCCACTTAATCGCCAGAGCCTCCCTCTCCACTGCCGCGTATCTGGTCTCCCGATCCAACAGTTTCCGGCTCAGAAACATGATGGGGTGTTCAGCACCATCGACACTTTGGCTCAGCACTGCCCCTAGGCCTGTGTCCGAAGCGTCCGTCTGGAGAATAAAAGGCCGTGAAAAATCAGGCGCCTTTAAAACGGGTGCCGACGTCAGGGCCCTTTTTAAGTCACTGAAGGCTGCCTCAGTCATATCAGTCCATACCACAGTGTTAGGAGCCCTCTTCTTTGTCAAATTAGTCAAGGGCACGGCTCTCTCTGAAAAACGTGGTACAAACCGGCGGTAATACCCCGCTAATCCGAGAAATGCCTGGACTTGCCGCTTGGTTCGCGGACGGGGCCATGTCAAAATGGCTTGTATTTTAGAGCACTGTGGCTTCACCGTACCACGACCCACCAGGTAGCCCAAATACTTGGCTTCCTCCAATCCAAAGAAACATTTCTTTGGGTTGATACGAAGACCGGCTTCTCCCAATGTCCGTAACACGGCTCCAACATGCTGTAGGTTTTCCTTCCAGGTGCTGGAATAGATGACGACATCGTAGGCAGCACTATACGTGTTATGGGGGCGGAGCACTTTGTCCACCAGACGCTGGAAAGTTGCAGGAGCCCCATGTAACCCGAATGGAAGGACACGATACTGCCAGTGCCCACTAGGGGTGCTAAACACGGTTTTACCCTTTGCGGAGTCCGTTAAAGGAACCTGCCAGTACCCTTTGGTCATGTCAAGTGTGGTCAAGTATTCTGCCTGTCCAAGCCTCTCAAGGAGGTCGTCCACTCGAGGCATGGGATAAGCATCAAATAGTGAGACCTGATTAAGTCGACGGAAGTCATTGCAAAACCTCCAACTTCCGTCGGGCTTAGGAACCAAGACAATTGGGCTGGACCAGGGACTATGACTCTCCTCTATGACTCCTAGATCCAGCATGCGCTTGATTTCCAGTTCCACTTCTGCTTTCTTTGCCTCGAGAAGACGGTACGGGCGTTCTCGGACTATGACCCCGGGTTCAGTCACTATGTCATGGGCAACCAGAGAAGTCCTTCCGGGGATTTCGTCAACCACCTCCGGGACGGACGAGATAACTATCTCTAGCTCCCGCCTCTGTCGGTTATTTAAATTAGACCCGAAGTTAAGGGTATTACTTTGAGCAAAAAGGGAGCGGTGCTGGCCGGAGGTGGGATCAGGGTCCCGTTCCTTCCACGGTTTCAGCAGGTTCACGTGATATATCCGCTCTCTCGGTCGACGATTGGGTTGTTTCACCAAATAGTCGACGAGCCCCTTTCGCTCTTTAACTTCGTATGGCCCTTGCCAGTGGGCAAGTAGCTTAGAGTGGGAGGTGGGAACCAATACCATGACTCGATCCCCCGGCTGGAACTCCCGGAGTGTCGTGCCACGGTCGTAGTAGTGGGCCTGTGCTGATTGCGCCTCTTGCATGTGACTTTTTAATATGGGTCGAATCTTTGCAAATCTATCGCGTAACTGTGCGATATATTCCAAAATATTAGTTGTGGGAAGGGCCTCTCCTTCCCAACCTTCCTTTAGAATGTCCAATATGCCCCGGGGTTGTCGCCCATATAACAATTCAAAGGGTGAGAACCCCGTGGAGGCTTGCGGGACTTCCCGGTAGGCAAAGAGTACGAGGGGGAGGAGCTGATCCCAATTCCTCCCATCCCCGCTGACCACCTTGCGAAGCATCTGTTTGAGAGTCTGATTAAATCTCTCTACTAAACCATCGGTTTGAGGATGATACACCGCGGTTCTCAAGTGCTTTATTTTGAGTAACTTGGCCGTTTCCTTGAACGTCTCCGAGGTAAACGGCGTCCCTTGGTCCGTAAGGACTTCTTTAGGGATTCCAACTCGCGCAAAGACCTCCATTAATGCCCGTGCGATTGCTTTAGAATTAGCTGAGCACAATGGGACAGCTTCTGGATATCGGGTTGCATAATCCACGAGGACTAATATATATTTATGTCCTCGGGCCGAGGGTTCCAGGGGTCCCACTATGTTGACCCCTATCCTTTCAAAGGGCACATCAATTAAGGGGAGGGGAACGAGAGGAGCACGGTCCCTCCTAGGAATTTGCCGCAGCTGACATTCCGGGCACGAAACACAGAAGCGGCGAACCTCCTTGTTAATTCCCGGCCAATAAAAGCGGAGCTTAATACGCTCTAAAGTTTTTTCGGTGCCCAAGTGGCCTCCTAGGAGATGGGTGTGCGCTAACTCACAAACTTGCCGCCGGAAAGTTCGTGGAATTAGTAGCAACTTCCGCACTCCCCCCTCGTGTTCACTGACCCGATATAATAAGTCATTTTCTAACACAAAGTGGGGTCCTTGTGGCATGGGCTGATTGGTGCGTTGGCCGTTGGCGAGGACTACTACATTCTTCGCAAACTTAAGGGAATCATCATTCCACTGCTCCCTTCTAAATGATGCCGGTGTTTGTCTGAATTGAAAGCTAAGATCTGAGAGAGGGTCCGGGCTGACCTCAAGGGGCGGAGAGTCATCCCGCTCTGGTGAGGTGCGGACTGATGACGTATTCGCCCGCGACGGGCCGGGAAGCTCTCCGTCCTCCTCGGGGTTTCCCATATCTCTCTCCACCGGCTGCGTACACGGTGTGGAGACAACCTGAGACGGTGTATTCCCATCGGTTACTAGGCCTAATTTTGAATAAGGCGAGATCAGTACTGCACCGCTTTTAATGTCAGACCAGTCCCGCCCGAGAATCACCGCACACGGGGGTTTTGGATGTACAGCCACAACGAGTTTTCGTAGTATCCCTCCGTGGCAGATGAAACACCGGGCGGAGTCATAGGCGCGGACATCTCCGTGTACACAGGTAATTCTGGTCTTTGTTTTTAACCACTGTCGCGGTAGTACATATCGGCAATCAACAACAGAAATGTTGCTGCCGGAATCAAATAAGGCTTCTACCTTGTGGCCATTTACTATGACCTCACCTTTATGAGCCAAAGCCAGGGGGTTTGAAAGCGCACACAACCCATCCCTCTCTCTCCACTTACATTCCGCCTCGCCTCCGAGCGAGGACCCGCGCCCGCGGGATCGGGGACTCCGATGCAAACTCCGGTGTATGCCGAGAGGGCAGTGTAAGAGGGACGTAATCTCTACGGCTTCTACTTAAGGACCGTTCCGCCCTCTCAAATTGCGAGGCTGCCCTCGATGTTTCTATGAGCTCAATGAGCTCGTTTATGTTTGCAAATTCTCCCCAGACCGGCTGGGCGAAATGCTCTGGCAGGCTATTTATGAACAAAAAGCAGGCTACTTTTTTCACTACCTGAAAGGTGGTACATTCAGCGGGCCTTAACCAGCCGGCCACCTCTTCCCATAGAAGGTCTAGCTGTTCTTGGGTAGACCGTTCAGGGTTAAACCTCCAGTTTTTAATTTTCTTCACCTGCTGGTCTGGGGAATGTCCACCTTCCTCTGGGACCTTAGCCCCGGTGGAACGGACAGCTCTCTCCTCCGAGAGAGCATAATAAGTCCCCATCGTATCCCCCATAGAGACCAGCCCACGTCTGTGTGTCCCAACGACACTCTCCCTATTCAATTGAGGTGACCCAGAAATAGACAAAGGGAGCGGAGTCTGCACCGGTTCTTTCCGAAACCCGAGACGCACTCCCCACCCGAAAGCTCGGCCCAGGTACTCTCCCACCTGGACATGATTCAGGTCCGGTCCCGTTCTCTTCAGGGATTCCTCCATCCTGTCGGCTACGCCACTGTCAGAAGAACGACCAAAAGACATCGAGAAGGTTTGGGGCAGCCACCCATTTAATCGTTTATGGCTGCAAAAGCTATTAAATAACAGAGACATGTTCATTCAATCGAGTCCAAAACAGAACTGACTTCCAGGTAGCAAGATGGCAGCTTTAAAGGCCAGTAGCGGAAGTGATGTCATCCCGACCGGAACCAGAAGTGACGTCAGTGGCTGCCCCAGAGCCGGGTGGGATTTCCCTAGAATGGTCTGTAAAAGATCGAGAGGGAAAATTAGTGCACTCCGCCCCCCCCTGGTCTGGCATGGAACTACCTGTATTTAAGCCCTTTAGCTGTCTCCTAAACACACGTGTGTGACAATATATATATATATATATATATATATATATATATATATATATATATATATATATATATATATGGGCGGCACGGTGGCACAGTGGTAGCGCTGCTGCCTCGCAGTTAGGAGACCCGGGTTCGCTTCCCGGGTCCACCCTGCGTGGAGTTTGCATGTTCTCCCCGTGTCTGCATGGGTTTCCTCCGGGTGCTCCGGTTTCCTCCCACAGTCCAAAGACATGCAGGTTAGGTGGATTGGCGATTCTAAATTGGCCCTAGTGTGTGCTTGGTGTGTGGGTGTGTTTGTGTGTGTCCTGCGGTGGGTTGGCACCCTGCCCAGGATTGGTTCCCTGCCTTGTGCCCTGTGTTGGCTGGGATTGGCTCCAGCAGACCCCCGTGACCCTGTGTTCGGATTCAGCGGGTTGGAAAATGGATGAATGGGTGGATAGACAGGACACACATTCAACTGGGACAACGTGAAAGTAAAATTTAAGGCCAGTACAAAAAGCGCCAGAGAATTGGCCGAGTCTTGGCTATCAGATGAAAATGCCATCAACAGACACTTGGACATAAACCCAGCATATGCCAACTTAAGAAGGACATATGCACTTTAATTTAATGATACACCCCCCCCCCCTTTGATCATACGGACTTAGTCACCTCCACCCACCCCCCACTGAATGTGTTGCTATATATTGCCTTTGATTCTTGTAAGTCTAAGCATTATCCTCTGATGAAGACCCCTGACAGGGGTTGAAAGCTCAGGAATAAAACTATTTTATGATACGTGATTCGTTTTTTCTCCCTTTGTGGATCTCCAACTGCAAATATGCAAACCGTATCACAGACCTTCTCTTCCATATATATATATATATATATATATATATATATATATATATATATATATATATATATATATATATACACAGTGCATCCAGAAAATATTCACAGCGCATCACTTTTTCCACATTTTGTTATGTTACAGCCTTATTCCAAAATGGATTAAATTCATTTTTTCTTCAGAATTCTACACACAACACCCCATAATGACAACGTGAAAAAAGTTTACTTGAGATTTTTGCAAATTTATTAAAAATAAAAAAATTGAGAAAGCACATGTACATAAGTATTCACAGCCTTTGCTGTGAAGATCAAAATTGAGCTCAGGTGCATCCTGTTTCCCCTGATCATCCTTGAGGTGTTTCTGCAGCTTAATTGGAGTCCACCTGTGGTAAATTCAGTTGATTGGACATGATATAGAAAAGCACACACCTGTCTATATAAGGTCCCACAGTTGACAGTTCATGTCAGAGCACAAACCAAGCATAAAGTCAAAGGAATTGTCTGTAGACCTCCGAGACAGGATTGTCTCGAGGCACAAATCTGGGGAAGGTTACAGAAAAATTTCTGCTGCTTTGAAGGTCCCAATGAGCACAGCGGCCTCCATCATCCGTAAGTGGAAGAAGTTCGAAACCACCAGGACTCTTCCTAGAGCTGGCCGGCCATCTAAACTGAGCGATCGGGGGAAGAAGGGCCTTAGTCAGGGAGGTGACCAAGAACCCGATGGTCACTCTGTCAGAGCTCCAGAGTTCCTCTGGAGAGAGGAGAACCTTCCAGAAGGACAACCATCTCTGCAGCAATCCACCAATCAGGCCTGTATGGTAGAGTGGGCAGACGGAAGCCACTCCTTAGTAAAAGGCACATGGCAGCCCGCCTGGAGTTTGCCAAAAGGCACCTGAAGGACTCTCAGACCATGAGAAAGAAAATTCTCTGGTCTGATGAGACAAAGATTGAACTCTTTGGTGTGAATGCCAGGCGTCACATTTGGAGGAAACCAGGCACCGCTCATCACCAGGCCAATACCATCCCTACAGTGAAGCATGGTGGTGGCAGCATCATGCTGTGGGGATGTTTTTCAGCGGCAGGAACTGGGAGACTAGTCAGGATAAAGGGAAAGATGACTGCAGCAATTTACAGAGACATCCTGGATGAAAACCTGCTCCAGAGCGCTCTTGACCTCAGACTGGGGCGACGGTTCATCTTTCAGCTGGACAACGGCCCTAAGCACACAGCCAAGATATCAAAGGAGTGGCTTCAGGACAAGTCTGTGAATGTCCTTGAGTGGCCCAGCCAGAGCCCAGACTTGAATCCGATTGAACATCTCTGGAGAGATCTTAAAATGGCTGCGCACTGATGTTTCCCATCCAACCTGATGGAGCTTGAGAGGTGCTGCAAAGAGGAATGGGAAAAACTGGCCAAGGATAGGTGTGCCAAGCTTGTGGCATCATATTCAAAAAGACTTGAGGCTGTAATTGCTGCCAAAGGTGCATCGACAAAGTATTGAGCAAAGGCTGTGAATACTTATGTACGTGGGATTTCTCAGTTTTTTTATTTTTAATAAATTTGCAAAAACCTCAAGTAAACTTTTTTCACATTGTCATTATGGGGTGTTGTGTGTAGAATTCTGAGAAAAAATGAATTGACTCTATTTTGGAATAAGGCTGTAACATAACAAAATGTGGAAAAAGTGATGCGCTGTGAATACTTTCCGGATGCACTGTATACACAGTACACACACACACACACACACACGCATACAGTGGATTCAGAAAGTATTCAGACCTCTTCACTTTGTGCACACTTTATTCATTTATAGCTAAATCTATAACACAATCATTTTATATTTTTGCCCATTAATCTACACTCAATAACCTATAATGGTAAAGTGAAAACATGTTTTTTTTTTTTTAAAAATTGATATAGCTCATTTCAATAAGCATTCAGAGCCATTGTGGTCAGGTGCATCCTGTTTACTTAAATTATACTTGAAATGTATCTAGAACTTGATTGGCAAATTGAATTGTTTGGACTTTGTTTGGAAAGGCACACACAAGTTTATATAATGTCCCACAATTCACACTGTATGTCAAGGCCAAAACTCAAGAAGTCCAAGGGACTCTTAGTAGACATCCGTGATCAAACTGTGGTGCAGCATAGATCAGGGAAAGAGTATAAAACCATTTATCAAGCTTTGAATGTTTCCAAGAGCACAGTGGCCTCAATAATTGTGAAATGGAAGAAGTCTGGAACTACCAGAACTCTTTCTAGAGTTAGCCTTTTGGCCCAAACTGAGTAACTGGGTAAGAGCAGACTTGGTCAGGAAGGTGACCAAGAATGCAATGGTCACTCTAACAGAGCTTTAGTATTCCCCTGTTGATATGGGTGAATCTGTCAGGTAGATTACCATCTCATCAGCACTCAGTTAGGGTTTTTTGGTAGAGTGGACAGACGGAAGCCACTCTTGAGTAAAAGGCATTTGACAGTTTAAAGGACTCTGGGAGCATGAGGAAAAAGATTCTCTGGTCTGGTGAGACAAAAACTGAACTCTTTGGCCAGAACTCCAGGCACTAGGTCTCACATAGACCAGGCACTCCCATCATCCGCTTAATACCATTCCTATGGTGAAGCATGGTGGTGGCAGCATCATGCAACTGGAGTGCTTTTCAGTAGCAAAGACAGGGAGACTGGTTAGAATTGAGGGAAGGGTGAACACTGGCAAATACAGAGAGGTCCTTGAAGAAATCCTGCTCTAGAGAGCATGCTACCTAAGACTAGAGCAACAATTCACCTCTCTGCACAACAATGACCTGAAGCATTCAGACCAAAACCATACTGGAGTGGCTTCAGGACAAGTCTTAAACTTTCTTTGAGTGGCACAGCCGCAACCCAGACTTAAGCCTCATGAAATATCTATGGAGAGACCTGAAGATGGCATTAAAAAAGCATATTGTTGTTGGTATAAAGGAGCCCTTGTAGCTTTTCTTCACACACGTCTGCTGAGTAATTCATTGGCTGAAAGTCCTGTAAGTTTGTGTGTCAGAGAGTGGATGTACATCATTGTTCATTACAGTTGTCAGTTTTGTCTTCATTCGGTCCTCTACTACTACCACCAGCAGGTCTAGAGTGTATCCCATAACTGATCCTGCCTGCGCTTGGGAAAGCAGATCATAACCTGGTTCTGCTTCAGCCTCACTATAAACCAAAAGTTAGAGTCCTACCTGTAACCACACGATCATTCAGGAAGTGGACCCCCGAGGCTGAGAATACTCTGAGAGAATGTTTTGGAACTACAGACTGGGATATCCTGCAGGGATCTCATAGTGAGAACATTGAGGAAGTTGTTGACTGCACTACTGACTACATCAACTTCTGTATGGACATTGTAGTTCCAGTAAGAACAGTACGCTGCTATGCTAACAACAAGCCATGGATTACAAGTGACATCAAGGGCCTTTTGAACCAGAAGAAAAGGGCTTTTAAAGGCGGTGATCAGCATGAGCTCAAGCACATGCAGAAGGAACTCCGAGTCCAGCTAAGGGCGGCGAAGGAGCAGTACAGGAGAAAGCTGGAGCAGAAGTTGCAGAATAACAGCATGAAGGAAGTGTGGGATGGGATGAAGATCATCACTGGCTGCAGCTCGAAGCGGGGTACCACCATCGAGAGAGACGTGAAGAGAGCAAACCAAATGAACAACTTCTTTAACAGGTTTGACCACCCTAACCCACTTTCACTCTCACCTCGGAGTATTGCACCCTCCACACATCCTTCTGCTGATACCAGCATAGGAAAGACATCCCCACCCATAATTACAACAGCGCAAGTGAGCAGCGGGTCCAGATGGAGTATCGCCACGACTGCTGAAGGTCTGTGCATCGGAGCTGGGGGGTCCTCTACAGCGCATCTTCAACCTGAGCCTGGAACAGGGGAGAGTCCCGAGGCTTTGGAAAACATCTTGTATCACCCCAGTCCCAAAGGTATCACGTCCTAGTGAGCTGAATGACTTTCGGCCTGTTGCTCTGACATCACATGTGATGAATACCATAGAGAGGCTGCTGCTTCACCACCTTAGGCCACAGGTTCAACACGCCCTTGACCCTCTGCAGTTTGCATATCAGGAGAAGGTGGGAGCGGAGGATGCCATCATCTATATGCTACTCCGATCCCTCTCTCACTTGGACAGAAGCAGTGGTGCTGTAAGAATTATGTTTCTAGACTTCTCTAGCGCCTTCAACACAATCCAACCTCTGCTCCTTAGGGACAAGCTGACAGAGATGGGATTAGATTCATACCTAGTGGCATGGATCGTGGACTATCTTAAAGACAGACCTCAGTATGTGCGTCTTGGGAACTGCACGTCTGACATTGTGGTCAGCAACACAGGAGCGCCACAGGGGACTGTACTTTCTCCGGTCCTGTTCAGCCTATATACATCGGACTTCCAATACAACTCGGAGTCCTGCCATGTGCAAAAGTTCGCTGATGACACTGCTATCGTGGGCTGTATCAGGAATGGGCTGGAGGAGGAGTATAGGGACCTAATCAATGACTTTGTTAAATGGTGCGACTCAAACCACCTACACCTGAACACCAGCAAAACCAAGGAGCTGGTGGTGGATTTTAGGAGGCCCAGACCCCTCATAGACCCAGTGATCATCAAGGTGACTGTGTGCAGATGGTGCAGACCTATAAATATCTGGGAGTGCAGCTGGATGATAAATTAGACTGGACTGCCAATACTCATGCGCTGTGCAAGAAAGGACAGAGCCGGTTATACTTCCTTAGAAGGCTGGCTTCCTTCAACATCTGCAATAATACGCTGCAGATGTTCTATCAAACAGTTGTGGCGAGCGCCCTCTTCTACGCAGTGTTGTGCTGGGGAGGCAGCATTAAGAGGAAAGACGCCTCACGCCTGGACAAACTGGTGAGGAAGGCAGGCTCTATTGTTGGCATGGAGCTGGACAGTTTAACATCTGTGGCAGAGTGAAGGGCGCTCAGCAGGCTCCTATCAATCATGGAGAATCCACTGCATCCACTTAATAGTATCATCTCCAAACAGAGGAGCAGCTTCAACAACAGACTGCTGTCACTGTCCTGCTCCACTGACAGACTGAGGAGATCGTTCCTCCCCCAAACTATGCGACTCTTTAATTCCACCCGGGGGGGGGGTAAATGTTAATATTTAACATTATACATAGTTATTGTCTGTTTTTCACCTGCATTATTATCATTCTTTAATATTATTTATTGTATCAGTATGCTGCTGCTGAAGAATGTGAATTTCCCATTGGGATTAATAAAGTATCTATCTATCTATCTATCTATCTATCTATCTATCTATCTATCTATCTATATATCTTAATCAGCTTGTTGATTCTGTGAGTCTCCCTTGAAGTGATATTACCAGCCTAGCACACTAAAGAACAGAAACTTGCAGTGGCAAACACAGACTTAGAGAACACTTAAATAAGATTGTGTCTTAAAAATAGTGATGACAATATGAATGGATTGATGAAATATTTTCTTTTTTAAATTTTACTATTTATTATTATTCTTGTAGTACTAGGGTGTTGTACCGTCTTAGCCATTATGAATGTAGTGAAAAGTCAAGAAAAATGACACCTTTTATTGGCTAACTAAAAAGATTACAATATGCAAGCTTTCAAGGCAACTCAGGCCCCATCTTCAGACAGGTTGTAATACAGAAACTGGAGTTCCCTGTGTTTATATACACACTAGGACAAGAAACAACATTAGTAAATCTTTAAGTGAGAAATCTTAAATGTAAAAAATTAATAGACTTCTTCAGGCTAGGGTTATTTAACAAGAGAGAAGAACAATGTATGGTCAAGATGTTTGGATAAGATAACCGTCCAACAAAGTCTTTTGAAGTTCCTAATGAGTTTTTCAATACAATGTGGGCCTGTAGTCAGGTTGTCTGTCAGTCCGAGAGATGCAAACAATCCTCATACCTGGCCATAAAACTGTTGTCTCTATTCAAACCATGTTGCAATGCGTTAAATTTTAGCATGAGTTTAACTTCCCATTCTTTTCACTCTTGCTGTGTTTTGAAGTTACCCATAAGCACTGTGACTTTAAAGTCCCTCTCACAGTGTCCATGGCTGTTAAGGTGGGCCGCTACAGGAACATCTGTGTTGCCACATTTAATGTGGAACCTGTGTAATAATTTAATATAATTGGAACCTGTGGAAAACTCCTTTTACTATTGCCACACAGGAAATTGAAACCAACCACACATTCCTTAGATTAACTTGGAGTAGTAGCAGATTCCATTATGAATACTGTATGAATAATACACATTAATTGCCTCTAATTCTTGAAAAATGGCTGTTGATAGAATTATATTAAAGATATCTAATTAAAACCTTTTTTATACTAAATTCATAAGTTACAATTTCTTTCATACATCTTATAGTAGAATTAAACACTTGCAACTCTATTGTTAACTTCATAAAGATACAGAAACACATGGACATTTTCAAGTTGATTTTTGCCTGAGTCACAATTCAGAATCTGCCTTAACATGCATTATGAATAATATTCTGATATTATCCATTATAACAAATGATGATGCATTTACATGCCTGTGATATTGTTATATGCAGTAGACTTGAGAATTTAGTGTGGGCCAGTGGTGTAAAGTTGTTGAGTCCTCACTATATTGTAACATTAGGTGATGCCATTCTTAAATTTGCACCCTGATGACACTTTTAGCATTATTTATCAATAAAAGTGAAGGATGTCTTTCTGTTTTGTCTTTTAATAAGGTGAAATATTGGATATGGGGAAACTGATGTCATTAATTCTAGAAAAAAGGCAAATTTCTTTTAGTAAGTGGAAATTTCTGCAAATTGAACAAAAAAAAACAGCCTTAAACATTAAGGGATTGAATATGAATTTGGTAGAATCCACAAAAAAATAAGTTATGTTTCATACTAATCTAAGCTTCAAGTTGCCACAGCTTTGTTTTATTAAAAGTTGTTTAGAAAAAAATCCAACAGTTTCTTATTATGTGGGATATAGAAATGCTAGTTTAATCATTTGTATTAGAAATATCTAAACACTTCAATGCTTGACTGAGAGACTGTTCAAAGACTTCCACTGCTATTCTTCAGTTCATTTAAAATACTGCAGCAAGGATCATTATTAGAACTAGATACTATAGCCGGATAAATACAGTTTTTAAATCTCTACATTGCCTAAATTACAGAACTCATTTAAATATCCTTCTTATGAAATATAATGTTGTAAATGACTTTAAAAGTCCCAGGGTAAGTAAAATGAATGTTTCTCTGCCAATATTAGAGATGTTATATTGGGCTTAGCATTTAAATCATGGATGAAGGCCAATTATTTTAACATCATGCCATACTTGTCTTGGACTTAATGTTGAGACAATTCATAGAGTGGTGAATTGTAATACTGCTGGTCAACTGTTACTAAGTCTTTCACATTTTCTTTGTCTTCTTGATAACCATGGAGTGTAATCTGACGTGGGATAAATTACATGTGCATCACCCATGGCAAAAAGAGTGTCATTTATTTATTTTGCTTCTATCAGGAGCTTAAAAACCTTCTCTAAGGTAACATTCTGTACACGTGTTGTGTATATTTGATACAGTATGTATGCTTCTATGTTCATACAGTGCCTATAAAAAGTATTTATCCCTTTGGGAGTTTTCACATTTTATTGTTATACAACATTGAGACTAACACATTAATGTAGACATAATTTGACATTTTTGACACTAATTAACAGAAAAAGTCTCTTTAATGTCAGAGTAAAAACTGATCTCTGCAAAGTTGTCTAAAATAATTACAAATACAGTATAAACCAGAAGCTAATTGATTATACAAATATTCACCCCCTTAATTACGACACACCTAAATCATCACTGGTGCAGCCAATTGGATTTAGAAGTGACAGAACTGGTTCAGTGCAGATCACCTGTCAAGGGTTTCAATTGATTGGAGGCAGCAAAATAAGGGCAAATCCTGGTGGAAAAACTGATGCAGTCTGCAGGGAACCCGTGCTTTTTGAGAAAATTTGCTTTATATCAAGTAAACAACTCCAAGCAGAAAGGTAAAGCTACACAGGATTGGCTTAAACACAACAATGTTAATGTCCTGGAGAGACCAAGCCAGAGTCCAGATCTCAATCCAAATGAGAATTTGTGGCTGGACTTAAAAAAAACTCATGGTCCCCATTTTGCCTGACGGACCTTGAGCATTTTTTTGCCAGGAAGAAAGGAGAAAAAAATGCAATGTCCTGAAGTGCAAAGCTAGTAGAGACTTGTGTATACTGATTCAAACTGTCATGGCTGCCAAAGTTGTATCTACTAAATGCTGACTTGAGGGGTTTCATAGCTTTAATTAATTTAGATTGCTTTGCAGAGATTGGTTTTCACTTTGAAATCTAAAAATCTTTTTTTCTGTTGATCAGTGTCAAAAAGTCACATTAAATACACTGTGATTCAACAACGTTAACATGTATTTCTATAACTTATTTTTAGACAAGGAATATAGTTCAAAGTGTTTTGCAAGATGTCAAAGAAAAATTGCAAGAAAAAAACAACAAATTAGAAATAAATATGTATGTGAATGAATAGATGAAATGCAAATATTAAATAAACAATAAATCAATAAGCACTTAAATAATACAGATATACAAGAGATAGATGAAGTAGATTACTTAATTATAGGTTTATTTGCAAGTCTCACATGATTATAATGATAAGTCCAATCTATGGTCAGATGGCCAGAAAAAATAAAGCAAAAATTCCAGCTGGCAAGACGCTGATATAAAAAAAAAATACTCTGTATGGGTTCCAAAACCAAATGGCCACCCAGCTTTCACTAGGAATTCTTCCTAACATGGAATGTACTTAAGTAAGTCCTTACTGTTTTTAAGCTTTGTCCTAGAAGATTCTATGCTATGGGTCTCATCAACAGTTGGAGCATCCATATTCATTCCAACATCACAGACAGCTGCACGGAACTTTGATCAGATGGTGGTGGTGCAAAACACCAACGCAGAAAACCAGTAAAGAAAATAATGTAAAGTAGAAGTTAAGATTGATTGCAAATCGAAGAACTAGATGATATTTCAGTACATATACAGTATAATCTCATAGAAGGGAAACTAAAATACAGCTAAGAAAAATCCAAATTAAGAGTTTAAGAGACAATGGTAAACCTTAAAAGATGTTCTCAGATTGGTGATGTTCTCCATGGTGTTTTTATGGAATATTATTTTATGCTTTATTTCTAAATGTATACACCACTCTGAGATTATCTGAAGTGGGTTTAACACAGAAAAATAAATATTTTTGCTCATATTAAAATAATTAGTAAATAGATGCAGAAATCAATACAGTTAAGATTACATATTTAATAGCAATGGTCTGCATTTTCACAGTATATCAATGTAAGTAAACATGTTTGTCTTGTTTGGTATTTATGATTGTTAATTGTAGCATATTAAGACCAAGCATATTTTCCAGCCAGGGATAACAAAGTTCTCCTTGACCCTGAGTATGGGTGGAGAACCTGGGTACATTGTAAGGTCGATGCTATTGATATTCCTGTCTGTTTTATTCTTAGTTAGTGTGTTAGCAGCACCGTGCCTTTTCAACCTCCTTCTAAATAGGAGCCCAAGAACTGGCACTATTGAAAAGGACTATGCTTAAGGCTGAAGGAAATACAGGGCAAGAGCTCATTGGCTGGAGTTAGTATTATTAATGCACTGTGTTGTAGCAGCATTTGGTTGTACCTACCTACAGTTCATTGGTTAAAATTCAGTAAACAAAAGACTGTTGACAGTTAACAAAAGTTCAAAGAAATGGATCAGACTTTTGTGAGCCATATTGTTTCTATGCAGCTATTCGATATCACTATAGTCACAGGTAATATTTTCTCATATTAAGCAGACCAAGCTGTGTTTTGTAATACATTATTTATAATGACACTGTTTACTTCAATAAAGAAGACCATGTCCTCTTGCCCCTGTCTATTGAAATATTGGAAGAGCCATCTTATTACTTGTAACCCTAAATGAAGTACATTAGATACTGTAGGTAAGATTGAAAGATGTGTGAATTTGTAAGCGTAACTGTGTTTTTCCTTGATTACACAAAGCTTTGATTGAGTGATATTTATCTATTAAACTGAATTAAGTCTTTTTTTTAATTGAAATTATATTTAAAGAGCAAGTAAAGAGTGTAAATTAAAATCAAAAACTCCAGAAATAAGAATTACAGACACAACCTATGTACAGTACAGTCATCACACTACATCCTACAGTCTCAGGTGGGATTTCGAATGCTTCTACCACTGGCGATCATCAGGCAACACTGTTCGACTTTTCCTTGCTCTAGAAATTGCTGCCACCTCTCAGGGTTTCTTTAATTAAGTGTGATATTTCTCGTGCTTTAGCATTTGTGGGCTTCTCTCAGCTCTGTTTCATTTCCTTCTTTGTCAATCTTAATGGCAGTGAGGCCTCAGCTGGAGCATTCAGGGCTAAAAATAGAGTGCGACATGTTAATTATGCTGCTGTCAGAGAGAGGAATGACACACACACAGAGCACCATTGGTACACATTTAGGCACCCAGGAGGAAATGGGGCGCTTGGTAGCCTCCTTACACAACGTTCCAATCTGATGTTTTTTACAGTGTGATGAGCACTTTGTAGTTGGCATTTCCTTCTCATGCATTGCGAGAAATACAACCTCAGGTCTGTAATGAACAAACAAGATTTAATTCATCTCAGGACATTTTGAAGAAAATTGAACATTTTGCCACTTAATCAGGTGAAAGAGAATTCCAGAATGAGTCTGCCTAGGCAGCAGTCTGACTGAGGTGCAATGTACAAAAAAGTGGAAAGGCCACTCTTTGAGGTCACTTTATATGACTTAATGTTCACATTTCTGAAGTCACTATCTAGCAAACAATATGACTACAAGCCTAAACACTTACCTACTGATTTACCTTTCTCATCCACAAACATTCTCTCATAGTCTTGTTTTTTTTCTTTTTTGCAACATGTCAAAGATTGAATCATTCCTCCCTACCTATACCAATGAATCCAGTGTTCAGGCACTTGTTCTGTGTAGGCCATAATAATGTAGCTCTCTTATTGCAGGAATTAGGGTAAATGCTACCTAACATTTTCCAACTGAAGCTTACAAATATCTGAGTGATGCATTCACTTTTATGACACGCATTACGTCTGTTTCAGTCAAATTGTTAGTTAGTTGAGTCTAGCTAGTTTTGTTGTCTACTACTGAGTCCTTGGTTCTTCAGCTGTGTCCAGTTGACTTGTTTCAGAGATCATAAACATGGTAAATTCAATATTTAAAAAACTATCATAGATAAAATGCTGAAAGTGGAGGGGAAAACTATAAGTTCAAGTTAAAAGTTTATTGTCATGTGCACAGTAAGGAAACACGTTTCCCTGTACAATGAAATTCTTTCTTTGCTGTCCACTCCAAATGACAAAACCAACGTATAAAGATAAACATAAATAATAAGTATCAAATAGATAATAAGTAACAGAGGCAGCATAAAGTATAAAAACAGAATAGAAGTATAAAGTGTAATGTGCAGATAGGTGTGTGATGGACAAGTCAAATACAGTTACAGCTGTGTGAGGTAGATAGAATGAGGTGAACCATGGTTATAAACTCCAGTCAGTTACAGTATTTAGGAGTTTAATGGCCTTGGGAAAGAAAGAGTTCTTTAGCCTGGAAATCCTGCATTTCATACTTCTATACCCCCTACCTGAGGGTAGAAGTGTGAACAGTTCATGTTGGAGGTGGGTGGAGTCCTTGAGGATCGAGGCAGTTCTCCTGCGGACTCTGCAGTTGTAGATGCTCTGCAGAGAGGGCAGTGGGGTCCTGGTGATCTTCTCAGCAGTCTTTACCACTCTTTGCAGGCGTTTGCGGTCCATAGCAGTAGTGTTGCCGTACCACATGGTGATGCAGCTGGTCAAGATACTGTCAACAATGCAGCTGTAAAAGTTGCTGAGGATCTTAGTTGACATACCAAACTTCCTCAGCCTCCTCAGAAAGTACAGACGTTGCTGGGCCCCCTTGACCAGCTGTGTGGTGTTAAGTGTCCAAGTGAGGTCCTCACTGATGTAGATGCCCAGGTATTTAATGCTGCTTACCCTCTCCACTTCAAGCCCTTGGATGAACAGTGGCCGGTGAGGTCTCCTCTCCTTCCTCATGTCCACTATCATCTCCTTCGACTTTATCCATGCTGTCGTTTTTATTTTTCAATTTAATGCAGTTTTAACTATTTTGAAAATCAATTATGTACACCCATAGCACCATAGTGTTTTCTTATGGGCACTGCCATTTCAAGACCTTTTGATTGACACATAAGTATTGTTACATTATAAAGGTTAATTCCATACAATTCCTGGTCCAAGATTGTGTATTCTTCCACCAAAAAGAAAAAGAAAATTTTACCTTTCATTCTTGTTAGTCAATTCTGATTATGAAAATCATTCTGTGCCTCTACTACAGTTGTCAGTTTGGCACTTATGTATTCCCTTTTTTTGACTATGACTTCCCATCCTGTTTTCCTGATTCTTGGTTCATGCCTTGAGCTTTCTTTCATGTTTTTATGGTTACAACTGTGGTATAGCGGGTCCACAGCTCATGTCAAAAGGGCCAGTTTTAAATAAATAATCGCCGCACTCGTGGCTTAGAGAGGGGGCATGGTAAGTGTGGCGGATCGGTTCCCAGGGTGATTCGTGATGCGGGCGATTAGGCAAGGAGTCATCCGCATCCATAATTGTTCCCTAGAGCTGTTGATTGCCACAGCTGATCCACGTCCCTGTACTATATAGAAGCGTGAGGTGGCTAGTAGAGGAGAAAACTCAAAGAAAAAGTCGGAGGTTGCAGAGGAAGAAAGTAGAAAGCAGGAAGCAGTGTGGAGAAAGCCGGTGTGTGAGCGAGAGGGAGAGAGAGAGAGAGAGAGAGTGAGCGAGTGCTCGCAGGCAGCTGGACAGTGAGCCCTAGCAGGGTGTTTGGCCAACACCTAGGGCAGTTGGTTGTGGTCGCTCCCGCTGAGCATTGCAAGGAGCAGGAGTGACCAGCAGAAGGGCAACTCGCCGTGGAAGACAGCAGGAGTCATGAGGCTTGGGAGATGGATTCCCCAGCATGAGCGTCCTGGCCGTTGGGGAACCTAAGTCTCGGTCTGGAGAGTGCTAAACCGAAACCAGGGATCGGAAAGCCTCCAGATCAGGAATGGAAAGAAGGTCAGCTGCAGGAAGGGCGACTCCCCTGTTGAGAAGCCTGATGGGAGAAGCAGGGGAGTCGCCAGGTAAAAGAAGACACTGGGCTTTGTGTTTCTAAAGGACTGCTTCATGCCATTGTTTTAGCCTCGTTTTAAAGATTTTATTGATTTTTTTAACCTCCGCTCAGCACTCGTTTTTATGGATTATTTATTTAATGATATATGAAGCACTGGACTATTTATATGGACACTGTTTTGTTGGTTTTAATAAAAGCACTTGACACTTTTACACCATCCCCTTGTTTCATTGTTATGCCTCACTGCCAAGCTCATCCGTGACATTACCGACGGTGTCAGGTTCAAGGGCTCCCAAAAGCAAGAAAGCAGCATCACAACAACCCTTGGCTTGCTATTTTGATTATGCAACTTCGTCTGATTCCGTTAACATGCTAAATTGCTGACACACAGTGTAGTTAGTACACATGCAGCAAAACTTAATTATAATTAATTTTTAATTTGATTAATAAAACAAAAAAATCCAAAATATTACATTTAAAATTCAAAGTAAATGATAAGAAAAAACAAAGCAAAATCCAAATTGGAAAGTTCAAAATTCATTCAAGATTAGAAATCCAAAACAAAAACAAAAGAATAAATTCAGGTAATAAAAATACTAAATATAAGCAAACAATTAATTAACTTTTCATAAAGTCAAAAAAATAGTAATAATCCAATTACAAAATTTAAAATTTGAAAAAGCCAAAAGTGAAAAAAACAGAGAAGCCATAAGTTAATGCTCAAAAAAGCAAGAATATAAAGTTATAGCAAAAAGATGCAGAAAATAATTGCAAGGTTAATGCCACTGCACCCTGCAATGGTAAGCTGATACTTCTTATACACCCCCAAATACTGCTGAAAAGACTAATAACAGTGTCAGAGAGTAATTATTTAATCTTGGGTCTTGCACCACAAGTAAACAATGAATAAATTATTTGAATTAACAAAACACAGAAAGAAGGATATTAAACTAATGAAAGAAATGATGAATTCATAATTGACAATTAAGGATCAATTATCACAACATAAACAAAATATAACAAAAACAGAGCCTAATGAAAAAAAAGATAAAAAATAGGGCGAGATCGATGACAGGCCGTAACAAAAGAAACGGTGGCCTTTTTTAAATTATTATTTAAGTGTTAGTTATAGAATTAGTCTTTAAAGGATGCAGTTACTCTGTACACCTGCAATGTCTACAGCTACAGTAGAATTTCCAATTCCAATATTCATGATTACATAAAAGATCTGGTACCTAAACTTTAGCTTCCTGCAGTACATCTCTGTTTGGATGTTTACACCTGTAAAAGACCTTGTTAGAACTACAGTATGTCTAAAATAATTAACATATAGCACTTCTAATACTTTTAGTATGCGTCTTATGTGCAAATGCTAAATCTATTGTGGAACTAGCCCCGGACACAGACAGGCAGACATGTTATTTTGCACCACCACACATTTATTTACACTACTATTTACAATTATTGTGCCACAAACCCCAATCTTCCCCAAAGCCCAGGCCAACCACTCTGCCTCTTCGGACCGCCTCCTTCTCTCTTTCTTGAACCTTGTCCTCTTCCACCGGACTCCAGCCTCGAATGAAGGGAGGCGGCCCCATTTATCTCTACCCGGATGTGCTCCAGGTGTGCACCGGCGCTGTCCTCCTGGAAGCACTCCCTCTCTTCTTCCCCCCAGTACTTCCTGGTGTGGCGGAAGTACTGGGGTCCAGGGTCCTTCAGGCAGGGGGACGCCCCCTGGCGGTGACCACTGGCCCCTACAGGGTCGGGCTTCCAAGCCCTGTACCTGTGGTCCCCAACACAACCAGGGCGGACAGCCCCTCATGGTCCGGAGGAGGAATGAACCCTCCTCCTGTCTTCCTGGGCATCCTGGCCGGGCATGAACCCCGGCCGGGTGCCACACTATGTATAGATGAGTAAATATAGCAAAAATATATCATATACATCTTCAACTTCAATTAAAGCACGACTCACCTATTGATTGCTTATCATTATCATTGCTGAATTCACTGTGTTCCACAGGGGGCACATTCTTCCTCAAAAACAGGTTCATTAATTTTGCAGCCTTCACTAATTGCTTTTTTCCTTCTACTGAACATGTTATCCTCAACATAGACAGCAGAGGAATCGAACACTTGAACGTTAAAGTCCTTAGCTTGGCTTTAACTGATGATGTGACTGTTTCAGATCATCAACTGTTAAGGCACAGAGAGGCAGAACATGGTCCAACAAGGAAAACAGCATCATGGACATGTTTCTTGGCTCCTCACTTGTGTCCAGCTGTCTTGGGATCAAGCAAAGTTCCAAAGTTTGGACAGCTTGATGAATTCTAACAAAACAGTATGTGATATGATGGTAATAAACAGAAAGCCATCAGTACGGTTTGTTAACTGTTCTTTTTTACCATCTTATTCAAATATTGATTACAGAAGTTAGTCCAATAAATGATGCAGTTGCCAAAAACACCCTTCATTCTCTCTGCCACTCTCTGTAACTAGAACATTGAACATATAAAAGAATCTTATTCCAGACTTTCAAATTTGTCTTGTTTTGTACTTTATATCTGGAGACTTACACTTGAAAAGCTAAAATATTTTAATATGTGTGTTTATTATGTAAACATAGTGAAAAGATAAAGCATATACCGTATGTTTGCTTAACCATTTTAATTATAAATTACAGTGTCAAATAAATCATTTATCACTGCCACTTACCACAACCTTTTTGTATTTTATAAGTATCATTGCACTACTCTGACTCTCTGATACTGTATCTTTATCAGTGAGGCCCAGGTGGCTGCAGTTCTCCTTAGTCATGCTCCATCTTGGTAGTTTGTTTTACACATTCAAATCTGAATTGAAAAATTACATTTGTGCTATAGTTACAACACTAGCTGCGCAGGTGTTTTTTCTACTACTATGTAAGTTCCTTATTAGTGGACTTTAAATGCAATTGTCAGTAATTTTAAAAATGGAGACTATTTTTTGGGTCATAGACTCTCTCTTTACTGGTGTGAAGGAACCAGAACTTACAGTGAAGTTATAAAGAATAGGATTGGACTTCTTGATGTAGTGGGAGTTCTCTTGCTCTCTCTCTTTCTTTGACTTTCCAGTTGAATCACCTCTAAGGCGGGCAGCCTGCCCCCAAACTCTGAAGGCAGGCACAATAATCACAATAAACCTCTGAGGGAATACGCCCTGGCCTGAAATATACAGAAAGAGGGCAGTGCCTCAGCATTGTTGTCATGGTGGCTCCACCTGTTTGGGTTCTACCCACAGAAAACAAGGAACATAGAAAAACATAAATACATTATAAATAAATAATAAATAATGTATAAACATAACATATCAACAAAAAATACACCCCACCAAAAACACGTGAAAAATAATAATTCAAAAACAGTGGAAAGTAAAATAAACATAACCATAAAAAAGGAAAACTGACAGTTAAACTTCAGATTCAGGGGAAGCAATGTGAATTCTATTCTGACCATGGTGTAGTGCACAAACACTTTGTCTTTGCACAGATTTTGGTGAAGTTACGAGAGTTTATGCATACGTTTTGTGCCTGTAGAAGTATGTCTGTATTTTGGAGTATCTTGTGGTAGGTGCTACAATAATTCATGGAGCCAGGGCTGTTGCTGAGTGACATTCAGTTTTTTTTTTATTTCCAATACAAGACTAATACTCTGCTAGTAGAAGGGACATACAGTTAGGTCCATAAATATGTGGACAGAGACAACTTTTTTCTAATTTTGTTTCTGTACATTACCATAATGAATTTTAAATGAAACAACTCAGATGCAGTTGAAGTGCAGACTTTCAGCTTTAATTCAGTGGGGTGAACAAAACGATTGCATAAAAATGTGAGGCACCTAAAGCATTTTTTTAACACAATCCCTTCATTTTAGGGGCTCAAAAGTAATTGGACAATTAAATAACTGGAAATAAAATGTTCATTTCTAATACTTGGTTGAAAACCCTTTGCTGGCAATGACAGCCTGAAGTCTTGAACTCATGGACATCACCAGATGCTGGGTTTCCTCCTTTTTAATGCTTTACCAGGCCTTTACTGCAGCGGCTTCCAGTTGCTGTTTGTTTGTGGGCCTTTTTGTCCGAAGTTTAGTCTTCAACAAGTGAAATGCCTGCTCAATTGGGTTAAGATCAGGTGACTGACTTGGCCATTCAAGAATTTTCCACTTCTTTGCTTTAATAAACTCCTAGGTTGCTTTGGCTGTATGTTTTGGGTCATTGTCCATCTGTATCATGAAACGCCACCAAATCAATTTGACTGCATTTGGCTGGATTTGAGCAGACAGTATGTCTCTGAACACCTCAGAATTCATTCGGCTGCTTCTGTCCTGTGTCACATCATCAATAAACACTAGTGTCCCAGTGCCACTGGCAGCCATGCACGCCCAAGCCATCACACTGCCTCCACCGTGTTTTACTGATGTGGTATGCATCCACCACTGTTGTCTTCCGTGGACGTCCAGGTCTTTTTGCATTGCTGAGTTCACCAGTGCTTGCTTTCTTTCTCAGGATGTACCAAACTGTAGATTTTGCCACTCGTAATATTGTAGCAATTTCTCGGATGAGTTTTTTCTGTTTTCGCAGATTAAGGATGGCTTCCTTCACCTGCATGGAGAGCTCCTTTGACTGCATGTTGTCTGTTCACAGCAAAATCTTCCACATGCAAGCACCACACCTCAAATCAACTCCAGGCCTTTTATCTGCTTCATTGATAATGACATAACGACGGACTTGGCCACACCTGGCCATAAAATAGCCTTTGAGCCAATTGTCCAATTACTTTTGATCCCTGAAATGAAGGGATTGTGTTCAAAAAATGCTTAAGTTGCCTCACATTTTTATGCAATCGTTTTGTTCACCCCACTGAATTAAAGCTGAAAGTCTGCACTTCAACTGCATCTGAGTTGTTTCATTTAAAATTCATTGTGGTAATGTACAGAACCAAAATTAGAAAAAAGTTGTCTCTGTCCAAATATTTATGGACCTAACTGTAGCAGTGTTTAAAGGTAAAGAGATCACGAGATGGAATTTAATTAAAAACAGGTTAAAGCAGTCTATTAAATTGCTATGTCTAACCCAAAATACAAAACTAAACCACAGTTGTAATTCAGAAGCTAAAAATTAAAAATAAGAAACATTATACTAAATTTAAAAGTATGCTGGAAGGTTTGAGATTATTTACAGTCTTGCACAACCAGGAAGTGCATGACACTAACCCTTATATTGTCGTAATGGCAACATCGTAGGAATGTGGCTGCAACTACAAACAAAACAATTCACAAAAATGGCAGTGCCCATGTGGCATTGTGGGAGGAAGATAAATAATTGTGGCTGTTTTAAAACAAAACCAAAATGAAAAATCAACAACATGAGCAGGTTTCCCAATAAAAAAATGAATAAATGCAAAATATCCAAGAAGAAGTAGCTGGAAACATGGAAAAAATTAAAATAGATCATAGCAATTTCCCCTATTCTTCAAACTACTGTTGTGTCTTTCTTTGTATGTTTACTCACTCCCCTATTTAAAGAAACCTGTACACTATTGCCTTTCAATTTCACGAGTTCCCAGGCACTTAATTAAACTGGGTGGCGTACTCAGATATTTTAACTGAATTTAGGTTGTACCAAATACCAAATAAAAAAATAACAACTGGTGCCCACAGAAAGTAAAAATCTAATTAAGTTGGACATAAAACTTTGCTCAAGAGTGCATCAGTCCTCTTCTTGTTATTTCACGGACAGGATACCAAAATGCAGCAGAGGCTTGGAGAGCTTCTATTTAGAAGCATTAAAGGACAACTCCATCCAAAAATGATATAGATATATATATTTTTTGCTACTTACCCCAACCCATTGTTTGCAGTAATGGCTAAGAAATACTTTTAGTCCCTTGTTTTCTTGGAGAATGAAGATTACAAAAATGTTGATACAATAAACTGCAGATGAGACCCAACTTGTACAACAGCATACAATATCAAAAAATACATTTAAAAATCCCAACTTACTGGTGTCACATTATATAAATATCAATTATCGAATCGCATGTTCACAACACTGCAAACATATATATTTTGACTATAATATTGGTAAATACACCTCCTCTGGAAAATGCTCTAGTGCATAACAGAGATTGCATATTTAAATGGGACTGAGTTTTTGAACTAACTATGTCCAGAATCCACATTTACAGCAAGAACAGAAATATGGCAGTTAAAACTGGGGCACTTTTACCTAAATATTGAAGGTTCAGAGTTAATTTTCTATGCTAATAATTGTCTTTTTATTAATTTGTTTGATTACGGTTCTTTGTGTTTGTATTATACATTTCACACTGTTGTGTGAGATATGGTCATTAGAGTGCAATGATGCCCAACATTGTTCCCACACAAACTGTACAAGTGACACCACAATGCCTTTGTCATAAATCCAATAACACTCTTGTTAGTGGGTTATTAAGTGCAGCAAGAAGAAAAGAAAATTCTGTGTCCTCCAAAAAGCTAAGAAGAAAAAACACAAATGAAACAAATGAAGAATTTAAGGATGTTTTATTTTTTTCTTAACATTACTTTTTTATTAGTGGTAGGGAGCTGGTATTCCAGATTGAGCAGAAGACTTACTCCTGTAAGCCGTCTGTCTCTAGTCCAATGGTGACTTGGTTAATACGACTAAGCAGAGGTTATCCAAGTCATTTGAAACCATTGCTGTCACACACACGATGGTAACTAGAGGTCTGTTGCAGAGTCAAAGCTATATCCATTGTGGATTATTTTGAATAAATATTTGATCCAATTTTTAATGATATTCAGATTTTGGCACTTTTTGCCATGTTCTACTCATTGTTGTGATTTTTACATTGTTGTGTTTAGTGAAGGTTTTGCACATTTTGTGATTTTATGCTTGTTAGATTCTCAGTAGATAATAGTATTTTGGTGACAGTAAAGCCTTATTGTTTTTCTTCACAATTGGCACTATTTTGACAGTCTGCATAGCTGCTGCAACTGTTTTTGTTGTAGCAACCAGCACAGTTGTCACCCTTGTGCTCCTCACACGTATTACAGTATGGTGTCAATTGTCTGAGACTTTATCATACTATTGAAAGCAACTCTTGTCCTCAAAGCTTGAGGACAAAATCTAAAAAGAAACAGTTAAGTGTTGAGGTGTTGGTATGGAACCTCTCAGTAAAAAAGGCTCTTTTGCTTCTTAATTTTTTGACTATGATTTCTGGTTCTAGTTGTCATTTTGGTGATTTCAGTTTATATCATCTTTTGGCTTTCAATTTTAATGCAGTTTATGTCTACATTAACTCTTTCATCTCCTTGCCTTCCTCATAAATAAATACTGTGGCCATCTCCCCACTAGCACAGTACACTTATATATTCTGTGATTTATTGAAGAATTCATGTTTAAATCCAACATGAATGGTGAATGTTCAGATCTTAGCTTATACCAATCAAAATAAAGTACAACAGAGGTCCTCAGTCATGGTCCTGGAGGGCCATATTGGCTATGGATTTGTGTTCCAACTAAGTTGATTAATAAGAAAACAATTATTGCGAATGACGGGTCCTATTTAACATCATGATCTGTTAGTGTTTTAACTTTACAATATCAGGTCATTCTTAAATCCCAAATTTGTTTTCCTTTCTAATGATATCATCTAAATTATTTGAATCCTAAATGAATCAGTAATTTTCAGTTCCTCACCTTATCTTTAGTTTTCCTCTGAGAACTTCATTAAACCAAATAGTGTATGATGAAGGTACACAGATGTAAACAGAAACAAGCTAGACGGAGAACTGCTGGTCCTTTGTCATTTGCATCTTATTACTAATAAGCAATTAAAAACAGTGAATGCAGCTGTTTAAGACTAAAATAAGCAATTAAGAGTTCAAAATCTTAACAATTGACTCAACTAAAAGGAAGCAAAAAAAAAATGTCTGTTGAACAATAAGTGCTTCATCAGCAATAAATGACTTCTTATGAAGCAATTGCATTGGAACAAAAACCTGCAGCCACTGCGGCCCTCCAGGACTGTGATTGAGGACCCCTGCTGTACAATATATGTGAGAAATACTTGATTATCCTGGAAACTAAATTAGTTTGACTTGCATGATTACAAGTGAATATTTCAAGTGGTGGTGTCGGTAGATTGTTATCTATGAAGGCTTCAATGGGCAACAAGATTCTGTAAGCTGTCGTTGTTGGTGAATTTATTCCTTGAGAAACTCCATCACCATTCATATTCTGTTTATACAATAAATTAGTTATTTTCTAAGTTCTTACTTATAAAATTTTAGTATTTTTTAACTAATATTAATACCTAGATAGGGGAATTTATTTCAGCTACTTTTCTCCTTTTCATAGGTTAGTAATGATACTGATTTTATACCAGTTTTGGTCATTTTGTATTAATGGATTTTTCCCATTGGTTAATTATTGGATACTACTCTGTATATTTTAAGAAATGTCTTTTAAGAGAATGAACAATAATTAGTCACAGACCATCTACAACTGACATACATCAGTCGATGCCATTTTCCCTTCACTTGAAATGCATTCTTCTTTATATGAAAGCTATTGAGCCACCACAAGCTGATTTGTGCTCCATTTTTAACTCCATTGTAAAGTGCTGTTAAAAAGCACATACTGTATTTAGTGCAGTCTACTAACACATGGAACTGCATTCTAATATCACTGTTACTTTTAAACATGACTCAATTCTACAAAACTATTTAATCAACAAAAATGTAATAACCAACTCATGAAAAGTGAAAAATGATCCAACTTTCATATCAGTTAACTTAATTGCCAAACGTGCCTGAATGTTCCATACTGCGTACATCTTTTAATTTGTTTCCATTCTGTTTTAGTTAATAAAACATGAGACATTAGTAATACAACCATTTCTTCTGTTTACAAAGTTCAAAACACGAGTGTTCCTTATTCTTTGTCGCTACATTCTATGCATTGCGTTTCTGGATAAGCATTCACTCGTTGTACGCTCTCATTCAGATAGAGCCCAGCCCTATGACCAAGGACAAAATCAAACCTGCTTGATTTTGTCAGAAGTCATGGGCTGGATGGAGCGAGTCAGTGGGTATGTCACATTAGGTGACAGATTTCAACTCTCTTAAGATTATATGTATGTGTGTGGCCTTGGGGGATGCTAAATCTCATACCCACATTGTCACTTGTGGGGTCCCACAAGGATCAGTCCTTGGGCCGACCCTCTTTAATATCTACAGTATATGCTACCCCTGGGTCACATCATCCACAAGCATGGAGTTTCATTCCATTGCTATGCCAAAGATACGCAGCTCTATGTGAGACTGGATTCGACTTCTCTTACACCTCCATCAACTTTTTCCTCTTGCTTGGATGAGACTGAGGCCTGGATGTCCAAGAACTTCCTCAAGCTGAACAGCACCAAAACTGAAGCTCTTTTAATTGGCACCCCCCATCAACTTCGTTCCTCTGTAAATTATATTTCCTTTTCTGACCGTACCATTACTCTCTCCCCTTCTGTTACAAATCTGGGTGTCAAGTTAGACTCCCATTTGTCATTTGATACACATAATAATAATAAATATTTTTTTTAATAATAATAATTTTTTGCATTTATATAGCGCTTTTCTCACTACTCAAAGCGCTTAGCAATTGCAGGTTAAGGGCCTTGCTCAAGGGCCCAATAGAGCAGAGTCCCTTTTGGCATTTTATGGGATTTGAACCGGCAACCTTCTGATTGCCAGTGCAGATCCCTAGCCTCAGAGCCACCACTCATGTTCATCACCTTTGTAAAATTGCATTCCTTCATCTCTGAAACATAGCCAAACTCCGTCCCTACCTCTCCCTCTGTGATGCTGAAAAGCTGGTTCATGCCTTTGTCTCATCCAGACTGGACTATTGTAAAGCACTCCTCATCGGGATACCCAACAAGAGCCTTCAAAAGCTCCAACAAATTCAAAATAGTGCTGCAAGAATCCTGATGAGGGTACGGAAATATGAACACATTTCACCAATCCTTCGCTCACTTCATTGGCTCCCTATCCATCTCCGTATCGAATACAAACTCTGTTTGTTTACTCACCAATGTATCCATGGAAATGCTCCACAATATCTTAAGGAACTCCTTATACTACAATCCACCACAAGAAACCTCCATTTTGCAAATACCTACCGCCTTCGCCCCTCTGTGACCAAACTTCATACAATGGGAGACCGAGCCTTTGCAGCCACTGCTCCACGGCTCTGGAATGGCCTACCAGAGAGCCTAAGAACACAGCAGATTGTGGGCTGTTTTAAAAAACAGCTAAAGACTTTTCTATTTAGGAAAGCTTATTAACAAGAATGCTATAATTATTGTTGTTTAATCTCTGTTTTTATCTCGCTTTCCCTTTGTTTAAACTTTTTCTGTTGCACTTTTGAGATTTACTGCTAATGTAAAGTGCCCTATAAATAAAATGCATTATTATTATTATATAAATGAAGGCTTTGACTGGAAATCAATGGAACAGACAATGTAACATGGGCTTTATTTATGTAATTAATAGTTTATACAATGTCCTGGAATTACAAACACAGATTAGATATATAGACAACAGCTTTGATGGGAAAATAAAAAACAACACGTTCAGATATAATAGCATGGATCCAAAGATATATGCTACTGTATTTTCACTGTTCTGGATGTTGTGAGCACCCATATAGGTTTATTAAGAGCTAAAAACTAAATCAGGAGATTGAACTAAACTAGAATCACAGTCAATAATCACAGAAAAGTCAGAGCCTAAAACATTGTTTAAATTGTATACCAAAACTGAGCATTGCAAAGTCCTACACTAGCTTGGAAACCATGCCTCAAACTTAACCTAGAATTGTTGCAAGAATATTCTGTTTTGTGAACACTCTGATTTCACCATTTTACAAAGATGAAATAAGATGAAAGGTATGGCCATTTATCCGGCAACTGTAATAGCAAAAAGTAAACAACGTGGCTGAGGCCATGCGAAAAAAAAATCAAAAAATATGGCAATTGATTCATTCAAAATGGTGCCTTAATCTTATCATCGCCATTACACCACAATTATTAAACAATGGAAAATGTGTAAGAAATTCCAGAAAAGAAACTAATGCTACATCCACACTGCTACATTTTTGTTTAAAAATGCAGACATTGGTCTCCATTTTCACCCCTCATCCACATTAGCCTTTGCACGTTTAACCGCACAAAACAGAGAGTTTTGAAAACACTGCCCAGATCCAAAGACTTGTTGCAGTGTAGATGGGTGAAAACTGAGAATACTGAAATTGCAGACTCCTATCACACTGTGATTAGTTTGTGCTCATTACATGGCCCGGGCCATTACAATTTCTCAGCCACTTTGCCTGGTTTCTATTTGTGCATTACTCTCAATAACAATTCCCTCTCATTGTCAGTCCAAACAAAGCAACCTGTTTTTTTGATTTTCATATTTGCCATTACTGTTCTCCATATGTAAATCCAAGCTGCAAATGAATGTGTATCGTGGAGGACACTTTCCCTTCCTGTTTCTGCCAGTGTGTGAATGTCCACTGTAGGTGAACGGCTATGTCATCTGTGTTTTTGGTCATTTTAGTGTGGGCACAGATATTTTTGTAAATGATCTGAAAATACTAGTGTGGATAGAGATTTTTTTTTTGTTGTTGTTGTTAAAAACATGGTAGTGTGGATGAAGCCGAAATGATTCTGTACACATAGAAATCAAGATTCACCATACTGGAAAGCACAGAACACACCCAATGGACACCACATGCCCCACTTCCTCTAGGGTCACGGTGGTTAGCACGTGTCTCTACCTTTTAAGGTCTCTAAAGAAGGTGGACCTTAGCTGGTAGTAAAAAACTTCCTCTCTGCTTAGGATGGATATTTATTTTAAAAATCTGGGTAATTGAAATAGCTAACCCACTAGCATTTTCAGATGTACACTAAATAATCAAGCTAGTGTTTAACACGTCATTGCCTGAGTCAGTTATCGTTTGTAGTGCCGCATGTTTGCCATACGTTGTTCATATGTACGTCAGCCCAGAAAATTCTCAGAATTTAAGCCTAAGTGTAGGAACTTGCCAAGGATTCTTGACTTGGAAATATGCTGATGAAAGGGCTACTATGACAACCCTGCCATTAATGAAGCAGACATGCTTGATGGACTAGATGGATTGTACTTTTATTTTTTTTTTTTTTTTTTTTTTTGAGGTAACACAAGTTTGTAAAGCAGTTTGTAAAAGGAGACTGTGAAACAGCTGCTCGCCTTTGCCTTCTGATGTGTTTTGTTAGAATAGGACAGCAATTAATGCAATATGACAGACATTTTTGAAATAAACGGATGCTACAAAACATATTGGCATTGTGCTGGCAGCACCCAGTGGTACCTTGTCCTTCCTTCGGTGCTTTTTTTCCAGTCTTTTGACCAGACACAGTTGCCTGGCAGGCCACGATGCGTCCACCAGGTTTGATCTGCTTGTTTATTTCACTTCCAGCCGTGCTGCGCTCACAGCCTCATTTTTTTTTTCTTCTTCCCATCTCCAGGCTCGCTTTGGATTTCCTCGTCTTTTGTCTGTTCTATTTTTATCTACAGACTGCTGGATTTGTGAAATGCAGCTAGTGGCAGCCAACAGTCTCCTGGGCAAAGACCTGTCAGTTCATCAACATGAGATCACAAAAGACAGAGAGAGCTAGAGCATTTGAACAGGGAAAAAAACTCAGCATGACAGTCAAACATTCCCAGCTTTCTAACTGTTAAAGGCACTACATAAAACCAAAAATGGAGGAGGCAAAAGGGGGAAAGAGGTCCTTTATCTTGTGCAACACAGACAACGCTAGACAGACTCACAACTGTTGCAGCTGCATAGTGTTGCACAGTGGCAGTCCGTCTGGGTGATGCTCAGTGGTGTGAAAAACTATTTGCCCCCTTCCTGATTTCTTATTCTTTTGCATGTTTGTCACACAAAATGTTTCTGATCATCAAACACATTTAACCATTAGTCAAATATAACACAAGTAAACACAAAATGCAGTTTGTAAATGGTGTTTTTTATTATTTAGGGAGAAAAAAAAATCCAAACCTACATGGCCCTGTGTGAAAAAGTAATTGCCCCCTGAACCTAATAACTGGTTGGGCCACCCTTAGCAGCAATAACTGCAATCAAGCGTTTGCGATAACTTGCAATGAGTCTTTTACAGCGCTCTGGAGGAATTTTGGCCCACTCATCTTTGCAAAATTGTTGTAATTCAGCTTTATTTGAGGGTTTTCTAGCATGAACCGCCTTTTTAAGGTCATGCCATAGCATCTCAATTGGATTCAGGTCAGGACTTTGACTAGGCCACTCCAAAGTCTTCATTTTGTTTTTCTTCAGCCATTCAGAGGTGGATTTGCTGGTGTGTTTTGGGTCATTGTCCTGTTGCAGCACCCAAGATCGCTTCAGCTTGAGTTGACGAACAGATGGCTGAACATTCTCCTTCAGGATTTGTTGGTAGACAGTAGAATTCATGGTTCCATCTATCACAGCAAGCCTTCCAGGTCCTGAAGCAGCAAAACAACCCCAGACCATCACACTACCACCACCATATTTTACTGTTGGTATGATGTTCTTTTTCTGAAATGCTGTGTTCCTTTTACGCCAGATGTAACGGGACATTTGCCTTCCAAAAAGTTCAACTTTTGTCTCATCAGTCCACAAGGTATATTCCCAAAAGTCTTGGCAATCATTGAGATGTTTCTTAGCAAAATTGAGACGAGCCCTAATGTTCTTTTTGCTTAACAGTGGTTTACGTTTTGGAAATCTGCCATGCAGGCCGTTTTTGCCCAGTCTCTTTCTTATGGTGGAGTCGTGAACACTGACCTTAATTGAGGCAAGTGAGGCCTGCAGTTCTTTAGACGTTGTCCTGGGGTCTTTTGGGACCTCTCGGATGAGTCGTCTCTGCGCTCTTGGGGTAATTTTGGTCGGCCGGCCACTCCTGGGAAGGTTCACCACTGTTCCATGTTTTTGCCATTTGTGGATAATGGCTCTCACTGTGGTTCGCTGGAGTCCCAAAGCTTTAGAAATGGCTTTATAACCTTTACCAGACTGATAGATCTCAATTACTTCTGTTCTCATTTGTTCCTGAATTTCTTTGGATCTTGGCATGATGTCTAGCTTTTGAGGTGCTTTTGGTCTACTTCTCTGTGTCAGGCAGCTCCTATTTAAGTGATTTCTTGATTGAAACAGGTGTGGCAGTAATCAGGCCTGGGGGTGGCTACGGAAATTGAACTCAGGTGTGATACACCACAGTTAGGTTATTTTTTAACAAGGGGGCAATTACTTTTTCACACAGGGCCATGTAGGTTTGGATTTTTTTTCTCCCTAAATAATAAACACCATCATTTAAAAACTGCATTTTGTGTTTACTTGTGTTATATTTGACTAATGGTTAAATGTGTTTGATGATCAGAAACATTTTGTGTGACAAACATGCAAAAGAATAAGAAATCAGGAAGGGGGCAAATAGTTTTTCACACCATTGTATAAAGACCAAACATCTTGCACTCTTTTTTCACTGACATCAAGAACCAGAGTGAAGATGACAGCTTGGCTCCAGGTTATGTTCAGCTATAAGCAAGGACCCTAAAGAAGGGGTTAGTGATAGATTAATAATTACATCAGAAGTGGTGTCTATATACACAAGGAGAAAGCAGCTGCAGTGCTAACTGTTTTTATTTTGCTATTTTTATATCTCACTTTTTTTCACTGCACAGTAAACCTTGTTCATGGATTAAAAGTTTCAAATTGTGTTGAATGCCAACAGTGAGAGCTTGTACCGTCATGGTGCCCTTACATTCGTAATGTGAATGTGGCTGTGCTACTGGTGAAAACATGACAGTCCATGAGTGCAGGAAAAGGACTGGGAGATGAAATGAAACTGTGGGAGGAATGGCGATAACTGAGAGAACAACACAATATGTGCCAAAGCACAATCAATCAAATTTGTAGTTAAAAATAAACACACAACTCACGGAAATGTTCTAGACCCTAAATTGTTAAGAAACAAAACCACAAATGCAAAGATTTGTTTTGATAACAACAAACTTGAATGCCAACACCTTATATACGGATATCACAAAGTACCAATGGTGAAACATTACTAGCAACAAACTGTTCCTAAATGTCGGCCTCTTTAAAAACATGGCAGTATAGAAACATTAAAAAAAATAACAATAAAAATTAAACAAGAGTTCAAAAGCAAAGCAAAACTAAAAAAGGAGTGAAGGAATGAATTCGGCACATTTCTGAAACAGTAACATTACATGAGCTTATGCCTTTGTACCCTTGCTGATTTATATTTGGATCAGCCATTTTTTCAAACTCCTGTCCATAACTTCATTTGTCTCAAATGTCTCTCAACTACACTCTGTAACTTAATAATTAAAAACACACAGGTACAATAAATGCCACACTTGAGCATTCTTGCTAACTCATGTAATTTATGTGGCTGTGTCATTCCAGAAACAATACTTTCAAGTGGGAATTCCCTCGACCCTGGCAACGGTGAAATAGCAAATCCTGGTAAATTCCTGAGGTTGGTAACCATTGTGCGAAAGGGTGGGTTTGTGAATTTTCAAGTAAGAACTATGCTGTAGTGCCAGGATGAGAAGATCAGGAGATGAAGGGCTTGGCAAAAGAGCAACCAAAGTGCAAAAGAAAAGATCAAAACTATCAAACAATGAGCCAACACAGGAGACAAAGCAAAGAACAGACTAAAAGGCCAAAAATAAGACGCACGAGAAAAGAGTTTTGTGTGTTATCTCAATGCTTTGATGTGCCACCATGTTTACAGCCATGTGATAATGAGGTAATGTAATGACTGGCAGTTAACGTAGCAGCAATAAACCAAATGGTGGTGTCAATGAACAAGGAACACAAAATGTTAACACCAGCTGCTGACTGTTATACCAGTAGTAAATACTTAAAGCGACTCGACTAGACCGCACATATACTCAATATCTGTGTGCTCTAATTATTCTCTGCTGGGATTGTGGATTGAGAACAACCATGAGTATGTTGTTAAAAATATTCCGAGATGTGCACGTCTTTCAGAAAATAAAACAAAAACAGTTTTCTAAATCCAGAGTATTTAACCATAAGTGAAACAGAAATAAGAATTGCCAACAATTGTTACCAAAATTATGAGAATATCATTAGAAGTAAAATGCTAAGACTAAAAACCAAACAGAAAAGGGGGAAGTTATGAGTCCATCCATCCATCCATTTTCCAACCCACTGAATCCGAACACAGGGTCACGGGGGTCTGCTGGAGCCAATCCCAGCCAACACAGGGCACAAGGCAGGGAACCAATCCTGGGCAGGGTGCCAACCCACCGCAGGACACACACAAACACACCCACTAGGGGCCAATTTAGAATCGCCAATCCACCTAACCTGCATGTCTTTGTCTCTAACCTGAATACCCAACACCATGAACTGCAATTAATCATTGTTCAAGGTTTAAAGTGGTTATCTTGGACAGTAAGCTGAAGCAAAGTCTTATTAGCGCAGACTTTGTGACGTGGAAGGATTACAAAACAAAACCCCACAGTATCCAAAATCATGACACATGGAACCGAGTTGTATTTTTTTGGCCCTACAGGCTTCACCAAAACAAAACCTAAAGCAGAATCCAGCCATTAAATTGTGATGCAGATTGTGAAAAGGAACGTTAGCCATCTGCCATCTGAACCGACTTAACCCATTACTGACTTGCATTTCTATTTGTAGTATTATTAAGGTTTATTTATCTGTGTATTTTTGCATTTTTAATCACAAGGATTCCATTCTGTTATTATTTGCATTTTTGCTGTGTAATTTCATTAAGGCCTTAGTATTTGTATTTACAGGACACTGTTTTGAAAGTAATGTTACCTTCCATGAATGAACCTTACCATGAATGTCACATTCATGACGTAATGGAAGTTCCAAGATAAATATTATGGTGATTGCACTTTATGTTAGCCCTCGGTGGATGAAAAAAAATCCATTCTGACCTTCATAGTTAGCTTTCTTTCTGAGTAGGCCCTAGAGTAGGATCTTGTGTTTTGGTTACGACGCTCTCCTAACTCTGGCCTTCGTTTTTTTATTTTACACTTTGATTCTGGTTATCCATTCTGACACTTGTTTGTTGTCTTTTGACTACGATTTCTTGTGACTCCATTATCCTCTGGTTGTTTTGTGCTCAGAATAATCCTCCGTTCTCGATGTATCATCATGATGTTCAGCAACACAACAATGGCAGTGTGTTGTAGGGTGGTCAGACAATCTAGTAGGAATTTTACTGTACTCTACACATGTCATGACACAACTACAAAACAACTCATTACCACTTCTAGAGCATTTCCCTGACCATTGGGGAAAAAGTGGCCAAAGAGCAGGTTTGTCATCTGCAGGAGCACCCAACCTGAAACAAATCATCAAATCAGTGACTATGATGTCACCCCGTTCCCTCCGTGACATCTCTAAGTCAGCACAGATTCCATATGAAGCAGGAAAGCAACTAAGCCACAATAGTTTGAGGAATATTAAAAAAAAAGACTTAACAAATTATGAACCAGAACTGTGCTGGTGTAGACGTGTACCCAACGTGTGCCACTTCAGTCTGAATTATAAGATCTTTGGTAGTTGTAATAGCTAAGCCGATCACGCCAGCAATGTCTCTGTAGATCACTAATTAACGCCCTGTCCAGATTAGAAGACATTTCTGAACAGATGGACACAGATCGGAGGTCAGGGTCAAATACAATTTCCATTTGGTAATTTTCTAGGAACCATGTACAGAGGGTGCAGAGTGACTTTGAATAAAACACACGTGTCTTGTGCCAGTGACCCTGCCATAGCACTTCAGTGCATACAGGTCAGTAAGACCAGAACAGATTAAGACTTAGAGAAACATACAAAGCAGGCTGAGAGGAATCTACTGAGGAGCACTTTAGTGCAAGGAGCCACTTCACTTATAATTAAAGATTGCAATTATGTCTCGAGTACATAAAGAATGCCGCAACTAAATTAGAAAATACTTCCTCTGCTTATTGATAACAAAGGTTGGTATCGCCAAGCTCACTGCTCTGCATCTGTGCCAGCCAATGGGGTGAAAGAGACGAGGAGGTCTGCTTTGGACAAAAGGGGCTATGGAGCCTGCTGGATTAAAAGAGGTACTGGAGCAAAAAGAAGAAGGGCACAACATGGCTGAGCCAAGTCAATGAGGACCCAAACTCTAATTCAGTTCATTCATACAGTGGGTTCAGAAAGTATGAAGATTCCATTACTTTCTTCACATTTAATGATGTTATAGATTTAATTTTAAATAGATAAATTTGGAGTTTTTGCCAGTCATTCTACACTCAAAAATAATAGCAAAGTGAAAACATTTTCATAAAGGTTTGCAAATTTGTTAAAAATTAAAAACCAATACCTCTTTTCATATAAATATTCAGATCCTTGATTCAGTGCCTTGAAGAAAGTTTTTTGACAAGTTAAAGCATCAAGTCTTCTTTCCCATTCTTCCTGGCAGACCCCTCACAAGCCCTGTTAGATTGGATGGAAAGCATCTGCAAACTGCCATCTTCAGGTCTCCCCATAGATGTTCAATGGAGTCCAACTCTGGGCTACTCAAGGACAGTCAGATAGTTGTCCTGAAACCTCTCCCATTGTTGTCTTGGCTGCATGCTTTGGGTCATTATCTTGATGAAAGTGACCCGTCACCCCCAGTCTGAGGTCACATGAACTTGTGGAGCAGATTTTCTACAAGGACCTCTCTGTGTTTGGCTGCATTTATCCTTTCCTTAATTCTGACCAGTCTCCATGCCCCTGCCATTGAGAAGCATCCCCAGAGCATGAAACTCGTAAAGCCATGCTTCATCATAGTGATGGTATTAGGCAGGGGATGAGTAGTGCCTGGTCTCTAACAGACATTGTGCTTGGAGTTCTGCCCAAAGAGTTCCATTTTGTCTCCTCATCTCATGGAATCATTTTCCTAATGCAGTCAGGGTCCTTGAAACTCAACAGTGGCTTCTATCTAGCTACTCAACCACAAATGCATGATTGATGGAGTGCTGCCAAGATGGCGGCTCTTCCGACTTGGTAACCTAACACCACAGAGGATGTCTGTTAGAGTGACCATTATGTTCTTGGTCACCTCCCCAACTAAGGCCATTCCTACCTAGTTACTCAGTTTGGCTGGATGGATAACTCTAGATAGATAGATAGATAGATAGATAGATAGATAGATAGATAGATAGATACTTTATTAATCCCAGGGGGAAATTCACATACTCCAGCAGCAAAAAATATTAAATTAAAGAGTAATAAACAATGCAGGTAAAAAACAGACAATAATTTGAATAATGTTCAACGTTTACCCCCTCTGGTGGAATTGAAGAGTCGCATAGTTTGGGGGAGGAATGATCTTCTCAGTCTGTCAGTGGAGCAGGACAGTGACAGCAGTCTGTCGCTGAAACTGCTCCTCTGTCTGGAGATGACACTGTTTAATGGATGTAGTGGATTCTCCATAATTGATAGGAGCCTGCTGAGTGCCCGTTGCTCTGCTACGGATGTCAAACTGTCCAGCTCCATGCCAACAATAGAGCCTGCCTTCCTCACCAGTTTGTCCAGATGTGAGGCGTCTTTCTTCTTAATGCTGCCTTCCCAGCACACCACCGCGTAGAAGAGGGCGCTCGCCACAACCATCTGATAGAACATAGATAGATAGATAGATAGATAGATAGATAGATAGATAGATAGATAGATAGATAGATAGATAGATAGATAGATAGATAGATAGATACTTTATTAATCCCAATTGGAAATTCACAAATTCACATCTGCAGCATCTTACTCTAGGAGGAATCCTGGTGGTTCCAAAAGTTCTGTGTCACAATTATTAAGGCCTCTGTGCTCCTGAGAACACTCAAAGCTTTAGAAATGGTTCTGTACCATTGCCCTGATCAGTGGCTCATCACAATTTGATCATGGACACCTACAGAGCAGTTCTTGGACTTTGTGGCTTGTTTTTTCTCTTCACATGCAGTGTGAATTGTGGAGCTTTTATACAGAGGTCTGTGCCGCTCTAACTGATGTCCAGACAATTCAGTTTGCACAGGTCAAGTTTTAGAAAACAGCTCAAGAAGAATTAAAGCAAACAACAGCTGACCACAAATTGGAGTGCCACAACAAAGAGTGTGAAATGAGAGATTTCTGTTTTATTATTATTATTAAACATTCATGAGAGTTTTCAATTTTTGATTTTTAACAAATGTCCAAACCTTTCTGAAAACCTGTTTTCATCTGTCATTATGGGTTAATGAGTGTAGACTGATGGCCCAAAAATGGCAACTTTATCAATTTACAATGAAATCTACAACACGGTGAAGTGTGTCGAAAGTGAAGGGGTCTGAATACTTTCTGAATCCGCTGTAGTCCGTCATTCAGTAATTACAGATGGAATATGGCTAAAAGACATGCATTAGCATAAAGCATAATGTTAACGTTTTAGCGGAGAAACATCCAATATAAATAACTATATTTTATATATGTATATACACACATACACAGAAAGTAGATATATGATGGTTAAAGAATTTTTTCCAGTTTCCACATTTACTGGAGCCGCGGAGAAGGCAAAAACAAGAAAAGCGGACCGCCGTCTGAGAGGCAGGGGGGCAACTGCGGCGTCGTGTGCTTGTTGCCATGGTAACAAAGCCTCGTCTGCGGGCTGCAGTTTCCACGCACGACGATGGCAGACGTGCTTTGTGAAATAAGGTACTGTTGCACCCCACTCCAGCCGGGCACGCACTGGGCGGCCACGTTGAACCTCAACAGTGAAGCGGTAAAGCGAGTCCCAGGTTGTTAAGGAGAGGCACGGATCAGTACAGTTACTATAATGGGCTTAGGCGGTATTTGAAGGAAATGGGCACGTAGTTGCAGCTCTACATTTTAATTGAATCGCATGTCCATTTGTTAAGTGTCCACGCGATGGCACCGCCTTCGCCGCTGACCCAACTCTGTAAGCCCTTCCACTCCGAGTCAATAACCCGCAAGCCTGAGGCTCCAACTCCCCGCAATTCAGCGCGTTTAGAAAATTGAAGACGTGACGGCTGTGATTTTAAAATCGCTTAAATAAAATGATTGCCAACATCGGCGCTAAGATCTCCGCCGGTGCCAGGTAGTGATCCCCACTGAATACCGCCAGCCTTGAACCTTCACACAGGGTTTGAATTTTTGAATGACGAAGAGAACATGGTCGGCACAAAGCGGGCAGTATTGGACACTGTGGAATTGGCACGTTGTCCCCGTGTTCGTGTTGTGTTCCCCCAGTTCAGAGGCAGGAGGGCAAGTAAGTTTAAAAGGCAGCCCTAACGTGTCACGTGAGTGAGTGAGTGAGCATTAGCTGGCACCCGGTCCACAGCTGATCCCCGGACTGAGCCCAGTATTGCCGCCTGAGAGGTAAGGCATGGAAGGGATAAGTTCGCTTTCTTTCCCCAGCTGATTCTATGTGTGTAAACTTTACGTCATTCTTGTCAGGAATTGTGAGCCGAGAAAGAAAAAGAAAAACTTGAGCGGCTCGGCAACTAAAGGTTCACCGCGCTCGCTGTTCGCCCTGGGACCGGCCGAAGGAGGCGGCTTTATATAACGGTGGTGACTCATCGGTCGATATTTGCAGAGACCACCGCTTATTCACCACGTACACCCACACGTAACGGCGAAGACGAACGCGTACGTCGTCTGTGTTTCTTCTGTTGAAGATTCAAGTGTCCACTCCGAGCGCGTATTGACTGACCTTTAGTGCCCACCCGTCTGGCCATCGCTTTGGCACCACCGCCCCCCTAAAACGAGTTCAAAAAGGAAAGGACGCTCATCTGAATTAAAGACACGGACAAAACTGACGAACAGCGTGGCCTTTCAATGCGAACTCCGCCTAGGTTGAATCAGAAGAGGGACAGAACAGAATGAAAGAAAATGTGCGCATCCCAGACCCTCGGAGCCATCGCATTGCATCTTGACGTCTAGCAGCAAGCTTGTCATATTGTGAAGAGCACAATATGAAACTAATGAATAGAATACAGTACCGGCTATTTTTAATGATATTCATCGACACCAAATACACCCAGCATCACTTGAATTGGCCTGGCAGTGGTGCAGTGCTCAGTGTGGGCCCACTCAAGTCAAGTGGCGTTATTAGCACACTTGCTATACACCATATTGCTGCATACAGAGCACGAAGTAACATCTTCCAAGTAACCAATCATACTATACTATAAATAAATAACAATGAATTGAAATAGATAGTAATTAATAAAAAACAGTAAGTCAAATGCACTGCTAGGATCATATTTGAGTTCACTCTTAAAAATAAAGGTGTTTGTTGGAGGAAGCAGTATAGCTGGAGTGAGTCACTCACTGGGGATGGCAGACTACACGACAGTCCATCACAGGCGCATGCTGTGACTACCCCCAATTTCCTAAAATTATGTAAAATGAAGTCTGCAACTGAAAATCCCTTGGAAAAGTTGTGTAGTGTGACATGGTCTCTTTAGACATCTTGCGGTGCGAAGGGGATGTCAAACTTGATGACCGCAGTGGCTGCTCGTGTATTTTGACATCCCCAGCAATTTGTCATACTTGGGCCACAGCACAGTTACATATGTCTAAAGCATTGCAAGGTTGCCGCTTTTTCCGATAGGCCATACTGTGCTGCCTTGCCTGATGGAGCTCGTGTCCATGTGTTGGATTTACAGGTACAGGGAGTTCATCCACAATCCCTAAACCCCTCCCTCCATTGTGTCGAGCTACAGCAAACATCAGACTGAGCCTTGTTTCTGCTTGTGAGATTCAAAATAGATGCTTTCCTTATTCCTTGTTGCTGCATTAGAAGCATTTTACTTCCAGATGAGTATTCTTTGCCCACAGGAGCGGACTGGCTGTCAAAACCGGCCCGGGGATTCGCATCCTTCAACGAGTGAGGAGGTGACGAGGTCGACCCACCCGGCCCATAATTCATTGTGGTGAGTACGGGGCTCGCTACTTGCTATGAGCCTAGAATTCTTTGCATTAATATAGCGCTCTTCTCACGATATGAACTCGATCTAAACTGTTGCCAAACTTAATCTGTACACTGTTGTTTCGACACAATTTTAAATTTGACGACATGCTTAGAAATAAAATTTAATGAAAAATAAAAATTTAGTAACACGGCTTACACGTTATTAGTGTACATGACAATGTCATGCCCATGTGCCAGTACCCTAGTAGCTTACGGAGTTCGCTTCTTTTAGCAGCCACGTCATCAACAATACTGATAGCGTCAAGCACGGCTACGATACATTTCTCCACCGATATCAATATGAACGTCTCAAGATGTTTCTCCTCGTCCGTTTTGCTTCTTCCATATTTGGCAACAGACGCTGAATGGCTGAAATGAACGACAATGACACGAAGTCAAACGAGGACGAGGTCATGAGTGGGTGTTAATAGAACTTTACTTAATTCAATGACAAATAATTACGAATATAGGCGGCCTAAAGCAAAGTAAATGATTACAGATATGAAAAAATTATTTTCAACTCGATAATCAAACTGCTCATTTACAATGGAATAAATTATAACCGAGGTGATAATGAAAACCTCACATGATTGAAATGTTCCATTAGCTTAACGATAAACTATAAATGTCCCGTTCAAATATGAAAAATTCCTATCCTGTGCTTTATAACTTAATTTCATCATTCTAATAATCGCAGCTGAAAAACACTAATTATCGCTCACGCCGACGACCATAGAACAATAAAATGCATAATATATAATCGAAATAGTACCAAAGAATTTAAATACTAGATATGAGATAAAATAAATTGCAATAGATAGATAGATAGATAGATAGATACTTTATTAATCCCAATGGGAAATTCACATTCTTCAGCAGCAGCATACTGATACAATAAATAATATTAAATTGAAGAATGATAATAATACAGGTGAAAAAACCAGACAATAACTATGTATAATGTTAAATATTAACGTTTACCCCCCCCTGGTGGAATTAAAGAGTCGCATAGTTTGGGGGAGGAACGATCTCCTCAATCTGTCTGTGGAGCAGGACAGTGACAGCAGTCTGTCGCTGAAGCTGCTCTTCTGTCTGGAGATGATACTGTTTAGTGGATGCAGTGGATTCTCCATAATTGATAGGAGCCTGCTGAGCGCCCTTCGCTCTGCCACAGATGTTAAACTGTCCAGCTCCATGCCAACAATAGAGCCTGCCTTCCTCACCAGTTTGTCCAGGCGTGAGGCGTCCTTCTTCTTAATGCTGCCTCCCCAGCACACCACTGCGTAGAAGAGGGCGCTCGCCACAACTGTTTGATAGAACATCTGCAGCATCTTATTGCAGATGTTGAAGGATAATAATGTATATGCTTACCGAAATGTAGCGGTATCGAAACAGAAATCGGCAAAAGGCCGTTCTGACCAAGTGTTTCACTGCAACGTTGTGTACTGACAACTAAAACAACTCGATGACGTACTACGGTATATTATAGAGGAATATATAAATCGCAGTACCGGACGGATAATGTTTAGTAGTTTAGAAAATTAAATTTAAATGTCAAACAGTAACCAGTACATATAATTTATTTCATGAAACGGCCGGCCCATGACCAGACCAGAGTCCGCGGCCCACCGGGCATTGCCCAAATGGTCAGTTCGCCCCTGTTCTGGGGTCATATAATGTGAACTGCCAGTGCAGTTTGTTTATACGCTTTAAAACGTCTGTTGAGCAGAACAGAATCAACTTGGAGAGACCCCCAAGACACTCGCACGGGTGGCGTTAACAGGGCAGTGAGTAGTGTGTTTCCCCCGAACCAAGACCCCCCCCCCTCTTTAAAGAACAGTCTCATTCCATGGCTGCGGACCGCCGCGTCTTTACCACCTCCGATGCCGCGCGAGTTTAAAAGGGCGAAGAGCGATCAGAAGTCTCTAAGCCACAAGGTGAACACGAGGAGCAGCTGCACGTTTCGTTTTTCATCTCCTTATTCCCAGTTGCAAGTCCAGTTGATCACAAATGAAACCTGAAATTGTTGCAGTCTTAATGGTCGCTGTTACAATGAGTGGCAATTTGGGGTAAAAGTCAAAAATCGTGACAGCAGTTGCTGTCTTTGTATGCCACTGAACAAAGAGGGTTCAAGTGGTGTCCACTAGCGGACTGTTCGTTTGGATTTATGAAGGAATCGCAAATACTTCTTGGTTTTATGGGAGGTATTGGATACGACTGTATGTTGAGGCCAGTAAATGACTGTGCAGTAGTGGCCTTTTTTATGGCAGAAATGGCAGAAGAGCGGAACTTTATTGATCAGCGCGTCACATTTTTGTTTAATCAAGGACTGACGCAGGCTAAAATATCTTTATGACTTCGTTCTTTCCATTTTTAATAAACATGTAACTGCTTACATATGTCTGCATGAATAACGGAATAGAGGATGGAAGTAGAAGTTCCAATGGTGACTTTTGCATTTATTTGTTCATTTGAGCGAGTTAAATAAATAAATAAATAAAAAAAAAACAAGAGGGGTGAAGACATCAGCAATGGAGTCGTCCTTAAGGAGCGGTTAGGTACACTGTGGCCGACCCTCGACTCTCCATGTGCAGCTGCGCTCCAATGCCATGATGCTGTTTCGGCGGCACTCCGCTCCGGTTTCTGCCGACTGGCTCCGCCCTCACCCCCCCCTCCCGTCAAGTTAACGGTGCCCTCCCGCAGCCCACCTCATCGTGCCGATGCACTCCAGGATTGAGACCCCAAAGCGCAAGTGTTCTCTCTTCTGCCCCTTCTGGACACCAGTGGTCTGCACAGCGTCTCCGCTTGACTACTAGGCCCCTAACAACAAGCCCCCCTTACTGTGTGTCGGGTAAAGTCAGCCGATAATGCAGTGGTTTTAGTTTTGGAGAAAGAAAAAAAAAAACGAGCTGGTCTTCTAAAGTTTTAGAAACTGGCAGAATAAAGAAGAGCATACAGTGAGAATGGAGATTCGTGTTAAAAGGTATTAATAGGAAATGCACCTAACATTTCATTTTGGTGTTCCGAAATTTTAAACATAACCAGTTTTGGACAGAGGCCCCAGTGTTCGGTATCCTTCATCCATACTTAAAAAATAAAACATTCAGCCAATTCCCGTGTCCAAGTAGGACTGCACTTAAAGTGAAGGCCACCACCCCACACCACAGGACACCACACGACACTTCTTCAGGTTTTTTGTTTTTTTCTCGCTTTTCTTTTTTCAGTCGCAGGCTTCATTCATACAATCTCAGCAAGTCATGGCAGGTGGCTGTTTTGACAAACCCAACAGCAGAGTCCAACTAATCTGTGACTGGCGCCCACACCCTCGAATGCGTTTGAGTTTATCTTTAGTCGTAGGGTGGGCTCTGGATGCATGAGAATGGACCAGGCCCGGTCTTAGCTATTATGGGGCCCTAGGCGAAAGGGGGGTCCAGGAGCCCCCCGGAAGCTCTGTGAAATGCGTGAAAATTAGACCAAGGAGTCAATCCGGGGCCCCCCGGACGCCAGGGCCCTAGGCGGTCGCCTACTTCGCCTATGCCTAAGGCCGGGCCTGATTGGGACAAATAATGCTGTAGTATATTTAAGTATATATGACAATTGCTCACTCGGACAATTTGTTTTGGGGGCCCCCCCAAGAAGGCGGGGGCCCTAAGCTATAGCTTGTGTAGCTTATATGTAAATCCTGCACTGGAATGGACAGCCAAACAGGGGCAGAGTGGCCATTAGGGCAATGCCAGGTGGGCCGCAGAGTCTGGTCTGGTCATGGGCATGGCTGTTTCATGAAATAAATTGTACGTACTGGTCACTGTTTGACATTAAAAATCTTTTTCTAAACTACTAAACATTATCCGTCCGGTACTGTGATTTATGTAGTCCTATATGATATACCGTATTACATCATCAAGTTGGTTTAGTTGTCAGTACACAATGTTGCAGCAAAAAATCTGGTGAAAATAGCCTTTTGCCAATTTCTGCTTCGATACCGCTACATTTCGGTTAGCATATACATTATTGCAATTTATTTTATCTCATATCTAGTATTTAAATTCTTCAGTACTAATAATTAGATTATATATTATGCATTTTATTGTTCTCTGGTTGTCAGTGTGAGTGATAATTAGTGGTTTTCAGCTGCAATTATTAGTATGATGAAATAAAGTTATAAAGCACAGGATAGGAATTTTTAATATTAGGACGGGACATTTGTAGTTTATCGTTAAATTAATCGAACATTTTAATCACGTGAGGTTTTCATTATCACCTCGGTTATAATTTATTCCATTGTAAGTGAGCAGCTACTAGCCTACTAGGGTACTGGCACTTGGACATGACTGACTGTAATGACACGGAAGCTGTGGTACTAAATATTTATTTTTCATTCAATTTTACTTTCTAAGCCTGTCGTCAAATTTTAAGTTGTGTCTAAACAACCGTGTAGATCGAGTTCATATCATAGGCTCATAGCAAGTAGCGAGCCGCGTACTCATCACAATGAATTATGGGCCGGGTGGGTCGACCTCGTCACTCGTTGAAGGATGACCCGCGGGCCCGTTTTGAGAGCCAGTCTGCTTCAAAACAGATATGCTGGTTAGGTCGGACTGGGTTCTGCATTGACCGGTGCCCTTTCCTGCCACGATACACTGCAGCCCTGACCTGCCTGAATTTTGAGGCCAGTGGGACTGAAGTTTTTCATTTTACAAATTCATGGCTACAGGATAACAAACACACTTCTAGTAGTGACAGCGATGGCCGTTCAAGTCCTTAGCAGATCACAAAGAGAAATTGAATTCAACAGCCTCCTCCACCCACTGCTCTCTTTCTACTCCGACCTTCATGTACAACTGGCAAACACGTCATGGTGTCAGAACTGGAGAGGTTTCAAGGAACTGAGGAACGCGAGTACAGTGAACAGAAGTAAATGAAATTTACCAGTGGACTGCTAAACAACATTTTAGTGCGGGTGTGTATTACAAATTACATGAACATATACACAAACATATTACATACATATAACAGACGGGTGAAGCTTTAGTTCTATAGTATATAAAGATCCCTGCCATGACATGTCACTCGTAGGTGCTTCACAGATTACAATGGACAACAATGATTTAAAGTTCCTGAACATTTTGGGTGTTTCTTATGGATTTCATCAGCTGATCACACACAGCACCTTGACATGTTCCTATCACATACCATTTTATCCTAAATCACGAATGTGAGATTTCCCATCATATTTGAAGCTTACTCATACAGTACAACAACTGGAACATCTGTGGTGTCACCGCTAGTAGGGAGGTAGCTCAGGTGGCCCAAGTCCCATTGAGTCATTTGTGAACGGTACAGCCACACTAAAGTCTCAAATCATTAAAAAAAAGAACTGGTTACTCAGAAAAATGTGTAGCACATAAAACACTGGACACCCCCCAGACAAACCACAATGACAGTTTTGCTTCCTCTGGCCTTCTGAGAAATTTCACAAAAGTAATCTAAGAAGGTGAAGGATTTTGACATTTGAAACACATTTCCATGAATAGCTGATGCCAACATTAAGGATGGCATTTGTGTTGGTCCACAAATCAGCCGCATCCTCAATGACGAGCAGTTTAATCATCTGGTGGAGAGGCTGGCGGGGAGCACCTGGAAGGCATTCAAGGAAGGTTTTTTTTATCCACAACAGAGCACCACACTCACCACCCAGCGGTGTAACCACAAGCTTCAAGCATACAAAACCAGGAAGATCTCCGTGTTGTTTCAAGATTCATTTTCTGCATTCACACTAGGACATCGTTCCTGGTAATCTTGGTGCACCTCGGTAGTGAACACGGTGAAAGGTTTCATCAGGACAGGGCAATGATGGAACAGCAGTATCTGGGCAAGTGGAATCCATTGGATGCTGGCTGCCTACGGTTGGACACCAAAACATCAGATGGCGAGTAGAAATGAAAATTAAACATTTTATCTCAATTGAGCTACTGAAACGCGTCAGCATGATTAAGCGATTAAACACGCTACACTCAATCAGTGGCTCATTTCTACAATTTCGAACAGGATACAGTCAGTCAATCTGAAATGATGCGCGTTCTGTCTGAAGGGTCCGTCGTAATCAGGAAGCAAAACATTTGGGGGAAAAAAAAAGGAAGGAAATGTCTTGCAGTGGTCCGCTCGGACACAGGGGCTCCCCCAATGTGTTTCAATGAACTTCGGCTTCCAAGTGCATTCCAAGCCCAATTCAGAAAGCAGTTACTATGTTCTGGGGTCAAAACGCATCACAAGACGAAAAACTATGTAGTTTTTTTTATTATAACTTTACAAGCATTTACGTTGCACGCATGTCATTTAATCTTTTTGATTTGACTTGGTTTTTAAATCGGTTCATTATTTTCATCCTACTTTTCTGGGTGCTCGGGTTATTTACTCCAGTAGCAGATGTGATGCTGAAGAAGTTGCCACTTTTTAGCATTCGGTTTCGTTTGCCCAGCTGTCTGCTCTGCCAACTGTTAATAGTTGCCATTACTACAGAATTAAAAACAGAGCAAAACTACACAGAAAAAGTCAAATTAACATGAAAATTAGACAGGAATTTAAAGCTATAGAAAACATGACACAAATTGAATAGAATTACGCATAAAGAAAATCAAACTGCTGTGCTTTTCTGAATTTAGAGTAAAGAAAAAATGACCAGCTGGTGAAAAAGAAATGGAAGGACAGATAAAAACAACTCACCAATGGTGAAAACGACTGGAACACAAACCCGCTGCCACAGAGTCCTTTCTTGTTGGCCCGGGAGGCTCAAGCCGCCTCCAGCACACACAGGACAGGAATGAGAAGAGAAAAACACCGCTGGGTCTCACTAACCCCCACAAACCTCCTCAAATCAGCGGCCTAACAATTAAAAGATGCACAGCGAGCCGAGAGGCAAGCAGCTAACTTCATCTTATTTGCACCAGGGTTTTTTTTTTGTTGTTGTATTATATCTCCTTGAATAAAATATACACTGATGGGATGTACTGATGAAGAGGATGAGACAGAGTAGAGGGGTCAGGCGGAGAACTGAAAAAAGAATTGACGACATCTTAACAGTAAATCCAAGGCACTGGTTATCGACTTTCACCGCACCAAAGAGCCTCTGTGTCCAGTCCCTATTCATGGAGCAGATGTAGAGGTGGTCCACATCATCAATGACACGTTGGACTACAGGAACTTCATAAGAAACGGCAAAGCAGACTCTTCTTTCTTAGGAAACTGCCTTCCTTTAACATGACAAGTGTCATCCTTTGTATCTTCTATCAATGTGATGGCCAGTGCAAATTTCTACACTGTGGTGTGCCGGGCTAATAACCATATTCACGAGAAGCCCACACGATCACTGGTTAGTTAAAAAGGGCAGGCTCAGGTACGGGGATGGACTCTGGAGTCCCTGAAAGTCGTAGCAAAGAGGAGAATTAAAACAACGCTGCACATCCTCACTCTGACACACTGAGGACCTCCAGCCAAAGAATCACTCGGCAGAAAAGTGTGTCCAGAAATGCTATGGGGGCTGCTCTGTGCCGACAGAAATACACCTTTATAGTGCCTTACTGGGACAGGGACTGCCAGGACACAAGTCACTTTTGAAATCTCCTTCCTTTTTAGTCAGATAGATAGATAAAGGAACTATATAATAAAAATACAGACAGACAGATAGACAATCTTGTAATCTCTATTTATTAAATGAGCTTCTGTAAAAAGTCAAACTCCACCAAAGGGGACAAAATAATTGTAAATTCTGTAAAATGTAAGAAATGCTGACCTGCTCTGGACCTCAAACATACTGATGGTGCTCTCAGAAAAAGGAAAGTCAAGTGCTTTGGGAAGCTCTGCAGTGACACAGGAGGAGAGCACTAAGGCAGCACAGCATTAAATAAACGGGTTCATTGACTGCAAGAATGGGCTGAACAACAACACACTGCCTGGAGAGAAAACGGTGGCCTTCCAGGAACTGAACTCGGGTGGGACACACTTGTTTTCATTTGAGTTGGTTAGGAGCAGGTGAGAAGCAAGGAGGGGAGCATGAACTGATCATCTCTGAAGTCCAAAATGAATTGGTTTTCCTCCAGGATTCTTCTCGTGCCTTTAAAAATCACACTATGAAGTAAAGACCATGGTTTTAAAATAAAAGGTTCAAGCACAAGTGTCCTGCGACTGGCCAGCAGTCAGACGTGTTTAATTCCTTCCCTGCTCAGGGCTCCACTCCCCACAAACAGCATTAAGCAGACAAGATAAAAGGACGTAAAGGAACAATAGTGGTGTTATGCATGGCCTTTCCATTCATCAACATTTAAACAAAAACAATATAAAAATACCCATGAACCTTCTCATTGATAAAAAAAAAAAGAGACAAAAAAATTAGACTTCATATTTGTTTAGATGCAGACATTTGTCAATCTGATTAGCTTTCAATAAGGCCTCAACAAAACAAAAACACATTTTAATTAAATTTGTAACTTATTTGTTCAAGGAAAAAAAAAAAAAAAAGCCAAGCTAACAACTGTTATTGCAGACATCAGTTTCCCGCACTGTGTGTGTTTAACATTCATACAAAATTACTGAATAATTACAATTTCAAACCTTATTATTAGCTTAATAATAGGAATGAAAAGAAAGCTTTGTTATGAACAGCCTACTGGGTTTGTATCCTCTCCATCTTTACTCTCACTTAAAGAATAAGACCAATTTGCAAATTAATTTATTCTGACATTTTTCAGAATGTTTAAAAAAAAAAAAAGTCATACTGAAGACCAATTTTTAGAGTATTCAGTGAAGGCGTCAGTCACTTCTCGCAGCTCATCTAGGATCCGAAGCAGCGAGTCCCAGCTGGCGACACGGCATTGAAGAAGGGCAGCACGCCAACATGCGGACTCGGCAGGTTAAAGCCAAACGGATAGAGCGTGCGTGTTGATGCAGCACCCCGACAAGTACAGTTGGCTTACGTTAATGACTGCTTGATAAACTTTGCAGCACAAAGGCATTTTTAATTAAAGCTAGAGAGAGGAAAGCCAAGCAAAATGACACCTTTTATTGGCTAACTAAAAAGATTACAATATGCAAGCTTTCGAGGCAACTCGGGCCCCTTCTTCAGGCGAGATGTAATTACCTGAGTTGCCTCAAAAGCTTGCATATTGTAATCTTTTTAGTTAGCCAATAAAAGGTGTCAAAATTTTCCTTGGCTTTTCTCTACATTCATAATGGCTAACACGGTACAACACCCTAGTACTACAGCTAGAGATAGGAAAAGAAAAATACCAAGGCATTGTGCAGTAATTTTCTGCAATTATGTTAAATTCCTATTCTTCAAAAAGAAGCGTTTAGGCAGTGGGGGGGCACACACCAACTTAACACACATTCTACCCTTTGTAAGATAGTCATGATTGAGGCAACGTCCTAACACACCAACTTGTCTAAGAATCAAAGTGTCGTGGTATTCACTTTGTCACAACAGTCAGTGAAATTCTATCTTGCATTTCCAAATCGGTCTGCGGTGGGTTGGCACCCTGCCCGGGATTGGTTCCTGCCTTGTGCCCTGTGTTGGCTCCAGCAGACCCCCGTGACCCTGTGTTTGGATTCAGCGGGTTGGAAAACGGATGGATGGACGGATGTCCAAATCGGTATCACCACTCTTCAGCTCCAGGATAAACGAGAATACATGAAAATAAAGAACTTCATTGTAATTAATAGCATAAACACATCAGCTTATGTCAGGTACATTTTATTCCTGTTTCCATGCATCTGATTGGAAACCTTAAGGGAAAAAATTCTGTTTACACCGGGTGTGCAAGTAAAACTATTTTTATATGAACATCACCAAGAGGGTGGAATGACAAATAAAGCTGAACCACTGGAATCATCACAAAAGGAAACAGGACAGAATGTGAGCTTGGGCACACTTGTGGATGATGAAATTGAGTGTAAAAAGTACTACATATATGGCGTAAAATGCTAGAGTGGAATACAAACTTGAAAGTACACCTTAACAGGGCAGTTATGGGACACACTCTGGACCCCTGGAGCCAGTAACAAAGGAGATAATTAAAAACACAACGGAGTGCCATTATTAACAACGCTGCACTTCCACGCTCCGACACCCTAACACTGAGGACTTTCAGCCAGAAACACTACAGGTGCTCCATTATGCCAATTATAATAATTAAATAGAGCTTCTGTAAAAAGCCGAATTCCACCCATCTATCTACGAGAAGAACCTGGGAGTCACACAGGTTAGGATACAACTAAACTGGCCTCAGTATGAGGAAGTGTGGATGTGTGTACGACATTACAACTACATGTCCAAATGTAACACTGTGGATCCTAAACATTTACCACCCACAGTAGGTGATCTGTCTCCTTTTCTTTTTAAAAATCTAACATGAACACAACACAGATCTGGAGAACACATTCTGAAGATTAAAAGGACCCTTAGTTTTAATGTAAGCTACACATTGGGACTGACATGTTTAACATTTATTGAAGATTAGGAGAGACAATGGGGAAAGAACTCTGAATGCTCTCCTGAAACAGAAAGCCGTGACAGAGGTGGACGGGCTTTGTTCACAAGACTGGTGTCGGGTGCTGCCAGAAACCACAATGTGTTCAAAGACAGGAAGGACACACTCTGACCATCACAGCTACACACATTCTCCATTTAGCCATGTTCTCTACTTGTTTCTCAGTTAGTGTATATTATATAGCAATCATTGTTTTTGCTATTGTGACTCTATGGCTGAACAATTTACTAGTTCTCAGAAAAATCACCTTGGCAACTGCTAAGCAAAGGGCCACAGTGTCCTTCACATTAATGCCTGATGTGCTTTGAAACTTTCAACATCTCCATCAGCTAATCACAACCTACATGGAAACATTTGGATCAATTTATATCTTTCATTACACATACACAGACTCATTTCAGCAGGGGTTTGGTGAATACATTAATTCCCTGAACAACATGCAACTTTGTACAAAGTCTCAAACCTATTAGACACATGGCCTACATTTCACAGGACACTGCAAAGGGGTTAACTACTCCAGCTAGGGAAAAGGAACATGAAAACCCCATTTACTCCTTTTGTATAAAAGCAACATATTTGTGCAGGAAAAAGAAAATGAAAACACTAAGGACTATGAAGTAATAACATACAGCATTCAGTAAGCAAGAATTTAGCACTCAGTGTTTGCAAATAAAATTTTTCAGAATCAAATTCCAACTTAAATGTTAGATTAATGATGTCAATGTGGTAGAACCTGAATGACTAACATCTAGTGTATCACAAAGATGTGCATGTAAATGTGAACCATGACACCAATACACTAAGAAATGGAATACAATACAGACGAGGTGACGATCAACCCGACTTCAACTATGTCACTATGAAATAAACTCCAACCTGCTTAATTCAATTCATCATCACAGGGGCTCAGGACCTGCTCTGGCAGGTTTGGGCACAAATCAACCCCACACAGGCCACCAGAGTCACGACAATCCCCTTATGGAGCCTGCTTTGATTTGACTTCGTAAAATTGCTAGGGAAAGTCTATAAAAAGCCAAAATAAGTATTATTAATGTAGTCAAAACTGCAAGACAGAGGCAACTTTAGAATATGGACAATTCACAGGAGTACATTAAGAAATAGTCAAAATACAAGGCTGTTAACAAGAGGATTCAGTTATTTAGTTTCAACACCAGATAGTTCACGATCTAGGACCATATACAGTAAATCCTGTGTGTGTTAGTTAGTACTTACTACTCACCTTTACATAGGAAAGTGGGCAGAATCTTCAAAAAGCAATGATTTTTTTTGGCTGATCCACAGTCCTGTCGATTTGTATTCCTCACCAACTGTGCAACACAAACATGCTATCCCAGGAATTATGTACACTTGTGTCAAGACTGGGTGAAAAAAAAAATACGTCCAAAAAGATTAATTTCTCTGGACATTGGTGTTTAAATTTGCCTATCAGCTTAACTTCTTTCTGCTTAAAAAGAAGCACTGAAACATTTATCACTACACTAGGGGGCTTCGCCCCCTGCTCGCTTCGCTCGCCAACCCCCCGTGCCTACTTTACTTCCGCAGTTTCAGATGCGTGTTGTAGGCGCCTATGTTCATTGTATTTGTCCATGCTGGCGCGTTTTTGTAGCTCTGTTAGTCGAGCTGTTTGGTTCTGGAGTCGAGACAGCTTTGCTTCCGCAGTTTCAGATGCGCGTAGTAGGCACCCACATTTATTTTCTTTATCCATGTGGGCTCGTGTTTGTAGCTCCGTTAGTCGAGCTGGTTTGTACAATCCCAAGCAGCACATTATTCCTAACTTCACTCCGCAGTAGTGCCACTCACAATATGGCGGTGACGCCTGCGCCTTCACTCCGCGGTAGTGCCACTCACAATATGGCGGTGATGCCCGCGCCGTCAGTACTATGTCGGGTTTCACTATGCTGTGTAGGCGCCTTTGCCTTTCGTACTTTCCTGCGCCTTCCGTTCCATCTTTGTGGACCTGTGGGGCCTCCGTAGCCTCTTCCATTTGAATCTGGGCTGCAGCGCAGAATCCTCTTTTTTGTGTGTCCGTGTCGGTAGTCGTTAGCTATGGGCACATTGTTGCTTCATTTCTCTTTCACGTCAAGAGCTCTTTCGTTTTTGAGCGGTGACGACTCCGTGCGCGGTGGATCACACTTCGCTGGCGGTTTATGAGACGCGCGCTGTCGGCGCCTGCGCAGTACGTCTCCTGCGTCCATTGCCGTGTACCTGGGTCCATGCCATCCGGTTTACCATTCTCGGTTAGTAATATGGATTATACGCAGAACCTATTGTGGCCATCATGTTGGAGGTAAGCAATACCTGTAGTTAACAAAATTAACATTTTCTGCACTGTTTAAACAAAATACAGTATCATGCTTGGATAGCATTTATCAAAAATATGTAATGCACATTGTTAAAAGGAAAAAAAGTTCCTTTTAAAGTGTGGTATGGTGGCAGTGCCATAGCATCCTCAGTTTACCATCAATTTTGATATAATTTGGCAGAAGGTACAGACAGGCCTAGGAGCTACAGGCTCTTCCACTGGTTAGGAGACCAATGCTAAATGTGAACTGAAGGAAGAGGGAGAAGTAAAGTACTGCACAAAGGAGCTTCACACAGCCAAACAAACTAAGTACGGTATGTTGTACACTGAATCAAGGATGTGAACACACTGTAAAGAAGCTCTCAACATGGCACAACAAAAATTTGACTCTAAACTGTTTATTGATCCGAGCTTGGCCTCTTAACAAAGACAGTAAGTGTGAAAGGGAAATCGTGAATTGCTCATTTTTGACGAATCTTATTAACACTCTGCCAAAATTCATGCCAGCATTTTATCGAACACACAGGTTTGTTTTATATAGAAAGACTAGGCAAATTATGAAATCTAACATGATGCAACTTCATTCATATATTATGTAGAATGCCTAGGCTTTAGACATATTTATAAATTAACTGGCAAGCATTTACTGTAATGCAATACAAGTAAGTAGTAAGCAGGAGATGAACAGTCTTCCAAAATGTAAAATGATCACATCAAAGGGGACATGAACATCCAGCCAGTTTTTGTTGACAACCAGATAATGCAGAGTTAAGCAGATGCGCTATGGATAGAAAACAACACCCTAGCTTAAAAAAAAAAAACCAAACACCTAAAGCTTTGTATAAACAGTTTATTTACTCCAAACACTTACATGGACAAAAACACCATATAAACACAAAGAACCTGATGCAGAAATAAGATATTGTCTGCCTCTGAATCACTGTGGCTATTATGCAGCACAACAAATGTCATAGTACTCCAATCAATCAAGGCAGCAAAGATGCTCTATTTTACAACATGCCGAAAAACAAGGCTGCATCAGAGATGGAAAGTAATCTATAGACACTAGTGTATTCATAGAAAGTATAAAAGTTTATAATTTTACAGCAGTTGAAATACTGACATATTAATAAAAGCAAGTTTTTTTTTTTTTGTTTTTTTTTTTACATCATTAAACCATGAAAAATACAAAGACTTCAAGGAAGAGACCCTGTGTAAAGGAACTTTAAGCCAATTTAGTAAATAATTGTTGTGGGGACTTTAAGAATGAATGGCAAACATAGTAAAATGGCACACAAAATGCAAATTAGCTATACCAGTTCTTTAGTGAGTCTGCCAAACCATGAAAAACATCAGAATGTTGCAACTTTTGTGGGAAGAAAAAAATTTGCCAAACCGATTCCTTTCATTGTCCATCTTGATGTTTATGAGGGAGAGAATTTTTTGGCTTGTGCTCGAACCCTCTTTTCATATTCTACTCTGTTTTGGCTGAAAGATAAAAAAAAAAACAAAAAACAAAACAAAAACACAAAAACACACAATTGGTAAAGAGACAAATCAAAGAAACGACTCACTAAAATCCAAAAATCAGATCAGATGCTGCATTCTAGTCACAGAATCGTCACTGTATCTTTTGCTGCCCCCTGCAGCAGTCCAGAAACTTTTTACTTGGGTAAATTTATCATACTGAAAAAATTAAAATAACTTTCTTGCATGTTACTCTCAAACTTCCTACTTTACTCCCTGTAAATAAGTCCTATGTATATAATGTTCAAATTCTGTAATACCAGAATTTCAAATTAAAACAAAAATTTAAAACTGCAACATTTGGCTTCATCATTAAGTGAATTCTTGAAATTGTTTTCCTTTGCTGCAAGGATCCATTAAATTCAAAAGGTTTCTATAGGTATTTTAAAAATGAACAGCTTGTGCATTCCTCTTGATGTAGAAGTCCCAGCTTTATTTGAATTCAGTTCTTAAGTGCTGTTAAAATGCAGAAATTAAATATGTTGGTCTTAAAAACATTTGAATAGAGTTTATGGATTGGAAATGAACATGCTATGAGAAAATCAGGACACTAGAAGTATAGATCCAGATCCTACATAAACAGTGAACTAAAAAGGCTTTTGCTACCAGTCCATTTTTTATCTGCATCTTTTCCCTGTGTGAATGCTATCAATTCAGCAACCAAAAATTTTGTGATGCGACATCCCTAATGATTCAGTCAAAGCACTCTGCAAATAGCCACGACAAAATTAAACAGATGTAAGTCGTAGGTGTGGGAGCTGGTGTGTGCGATTTAACAACCAATGAGTACTCAGCTAGAAGTACAATTCATATAATGAAGCTGCAAAGAAAGAAGAAAAATGGGTGTTTTGGCCCATGGATACAGAAGAGAAGTGTGTCTTTTCAAGACAACAATCAATTTACTTATTGTGCAAACAGAAGAAGTGTGGAAGATGCACTGTGCTTGTTATCTTACATCAAATCTACACCTTACTTGATCAGCCTGGTTCATATGTCAAAGCACTATTTTTGGATTTTTCTTCAGCGTTCAATACTATACAGCCTCATATACTGATTGGGAAATTGAACAGTATGAATGTAAACCCATTTATTACACTATGAATTGAGAACTTTCTTTTAAACCATTCACAGGCAGTTAAAGTTCAGGACACTTTTTCAATAGTCATTCATTCAAACACAGGAAGTCCGCAGGGGTGTGTCTTATCACCATTACTGTTTACTCTGTACACAAGTGACTTGTGACAGAATAATGACCACTGCTCCATTATCAAGTATGCAGATGACACCATGCTCATAGTGGCTTTCATCCTCCCCAGAGATGCGTCCTATCTAAATCAAGAGGACTGTATGGTAAACTGGTGCAATAAAGACTCTCTCACTCTGAATGTAAAAAAGACCAAAGAAATGATATTTGATTTTAAGAGACAGAAATCTGTATGTTCAACCTATTGTAGTTCTGGTAGAGGAGGAAGAAATAGTGACTGAATATAAATACTTTGGAACTTAACTAGATAACAATCTTAACTGGAATACAAATACAAAAAAATTACTTTCTAAATGCAACCAGCGCTTATTTCTCCTCCATAAACTCAAACTATTTAAAATAGACAAAGACCTCATGTTGTCCTTCTATCGCAGTATGATCCAGTCTGTGATCACCTTCAGTTTCATTGCCTGGTTTAATAGTCTGAGAAACCAAAACTCAAAAAAGTTCCAGCAGATTACAAAGTATGCAGCTAAAGTTATTGGGGCTGATGTAGATGATTTGACTAGTGTGTGTCAGAGGGCAATGTTAAAGAAACTGGAAATCATCTCAACTGATGACAGACATCCATTACATGTAGAACTAAAGTTCAGTAAATCAGGAAGGATAGTCGCTTTGAAAACCCACACAAATCGCTCCAGAAACTCCTTTCTTCCTAGTGCCATATGACTTTTCAATAAGAAATATCGGAGATAATGATTAAGGTTGTTGATATATATCCTGTAACCTTTTTTTTTTTTTTTGGTGTAAATATGTACAGTGGAACCTCTAGATACGAGTTTAATTCGTTCCAGAACTGAGCTTGTATAGCGAATTTCTCGTATCTAGAACAAACTTCCCCATTGAAAATAATGGAAATCCAGTTAATCCGTTCTGCACCCCAAATATATTAACATAAAAATCAATTTTCCTAACAAATAACACTGATAAATTATATATACTGTAGTCTACCTTTAATAAATAACACTGGTAAATAATATAACTGATTATTAAAAGAATCAAAACAGGTGTCCAAAGTGCAGTAGAGCATTCAATAAATCTTTAAATAAATAATCCTTAAAACAGTTGTGAAGTGGAGGTTTAAAGTACACAAGAATAACAATCCTTTAACACGAGGTTAAAACGTCAACAGGAAGCAGTCTTCAAAAAACAGATGACAATCCCCGGTGCTTCTTCTCTGTTAGCGTCTCACCTGCTTCTCCCATGCGGGCTCTGCAATAGGCGAGACACTTAATGCAGCTGACCTTCTCTACACCGTCCTGCTTCAGCTGTTTGGCTCGCCTGTTCAGCTACACGCGAGCCTGCACTCGCCCGCCCGCCTGCCTTTTTCTCTCTCTCTCTCTCCTTTTACTTTTTCTCCCCCTTAACCGGCTCGCACTTCTCTATATATGCGGGGAGGACATGGCAGCTGCAGCCCATCAGCCACAGGAACAATCATGGATGTGGGCAGTTTCCCACCTGTGCACTTAAGTGAGAAACGCAAACACCGCAGATCGCGGCTCGCAACTGCTACCACGCCCCCTTGCTAAGCCGCGAGCTATACCCACAGCCTGGCTCGTGGCTCGTTACGCGAGCCAATGCTCGTATTTAGATCTGAATTTTTCGCTCATACTTTTATCGTATTTTGAATTTCTCGTATACAGAGGTGATCGTATCTCGAGGTTCCACTGTATTATCTAACTGCCTTACCTTAACCTTTCTTGTTTCTATTTGTCTGTTTTATTTCATTCTGTCTGTTATTAGACTGAGAATGCAAATTTCATATTTTCTTATGTAAACATGACTAAATAAAGAAACCTTAAACCTTATTTCCCTGCTATTGTACCACCACAGAATAGTAAAAAGGAAAGGAAAGACAGGTCATGACTGCAGCTAAACTCGTCACCACTGTTAGGAAGCATGTCAATTGGCTGTCAAAATGTAAAATACCCACAATACTTTGTAGAGAAAAGCCAAGCAAAATGACACCTTTTATTGGCTAACTAAAAAGATTACAATATGCAAGCTTTCGAGGCAACTCAGGCCCCTTCTTCAGGCAAGGGGCCTGAGTTGCCTCGAAAGCTTGCATATTGTAATCTTTTTAGTTAGCCAATAAAAGGTGTCATTTTGCTTGGCTTTTCTCTACATTCATAATGGCTAACACGGTACAACACTCTAGTACCACAATACTTTGGAAATTTGTTTTTGTCATCCCCTGCCATTCTTACTTTTGTATTCAGACATCCTTAAGGTAGCAAGATCCAGCAAACTGCAGTCATTAAGTTTCACATGCTCTCCAACTTGAAGATGTACAGTGTGACACTTGCTTAAGTGGAAAGAGGCCTGCAGATGTCAAAACTGAGAAACTTTCACCATCAAACTGGAGGCAGTAAGGTTGGATTAACACTCCTCAGAAAACTGATGGCGAGTCTGCAGACTGAGTGCACAGACTACTTCACTTTAATGGTCAAGGCTAGCGTTAATTACACTGTACACTGGGCAGAGCTGTACTTAATCAGAGCCAATTGTTAACAGCTGAACCAATTACTAATTTAACATTGAGTTCAACAAGAGGGATAATTTTTTCACTTTTAAAAGAAGATTTGATTTCTTTGCATGCTAAACAAATATGAAATCAGTACTCCACACTTTCTCCTTCAGGCTTTTCTATGTATATGGCCACTATACCGAAAAAAGACAAGTTGACTGTATAAGGAAAAAAACTTGCAATATAAATTCCATCCATCCATTATCCAACCCACAATATAACTTAATATTTGAAATATACTTGGGGATAAAATCTCTCTCACACATGCAATAACATGCTATACACAAACTCCTACATAAATATTGTATAAAATGACAAAAACACACACCCCTCTTTTTCTTTTAGTTGCCCTAAGGCCAAGTTTATACTTAACGACGCATGCTCCTGCAGATGCTACTGCTATACAAACAGTGTCCAGTTTACACTTGTGCGCGTACTTAATGTAAATCTGGAGGATTCCACCAGGTGGCAGTGTGAGATATCATCATGATGAGAAAACATTCGGCTTAACTGCATTGTGAATTGCACGAAACATGCATTAAATCCAGGACACCCTGTCACAATATCTCTGGAAAAAGGATGGATGTTTAATGATTACATCCATCAATCCAGGGACACACCCATTCCAGCAAGCATCAGGCGCGAGGCAGAAACAATCCCTGGATGGGCATCAGCTCAACGCAAAGCGAATACAAGCACACAATACACTAGTGTCACTTTAGCATCACCAAATCACTGAACCTGCATGCCCTTGGAAGGAAACAGGAGCACAATGTGGAAACCCACCAGGAAAACATGCAAACTGCAGGCAGCCAACACCAGGGACGTGACACCCTGCAACGCTACCGCTGTGTCACTGCCACATGTGTAATTAACAGTATTCATTATTTAAATGAAGTTAATGATTTATCTGAAAAATGTAACATACATACTTTAATGCTTTTCATCATGAAAGTGATAATCAAAAGTATAAATCTAAGGATTCTAAAAGTGCAGAGAGCTGGAATAGCATTAAATTTTACATGTTCTGTGTGGCAATTGCTGCCCGTCATTGCTGTCAGCGCAGGAGGAAGTACCAGAAGCACGTAGTGATTAACAACTGGGTCGGTTTTAAGAGGACGATTATGATGTTCTACTTTAATGGCAAAATAAACTACAAGATTAAAGTGGAAATTTCCACTTTAATCACAAAATAGACCTTTTCTTTTTGTCCCTAATTTATCTCCTCTGTGGCTCAAATACGCTTACATAGATTCCGACGCTGTTGTAGGTGCAAAAACGAAGGATGGTATGCAAGACCTTTAAAATGTATTGCATCATTATGATGGGGAATACGAGACGCTTGAAAAGAAAAGCACCATGAATACACTTGCATGTCAGCGTTTTGCTTCACCACATTGAACCATGCACATTGATCCTGTACAATCTACAAAGCGGCTTGCTGTCAGAGGTTGATAGTAAACAGAGACTCTGATGTCACATTCCAAATTGTAAACTGTGCCACAGACCTCCACCCCCCCTTTTTTTTTCTGGTACTGCAACACACACAAACTCACATTAAATTTGAGGACGTGCTCAGAGGATGTGTCCGATGAACACTGGGAAGGTGTGGCAGCCATGATGCATGTGTGTATGTGTTCTGAGTGTGAAGTATAAAATCGGCCGTAAGAGTGCATATGTGTGTGTGTGTGTGTGTGTGTGTGCACGCTTTTCCTGGATTTTTATTCTGAAGGAGGAGATGCAAGGTCACCTGAAATTTAACTCGAGACTGTCTAATTCGAACTATAGATATTAAGCTTGTGCAACAGCCTGATGTTAATGGAAGCACTCAAGTACTGCCATAAAATATGACCACAGTCAGATACTTACCAGTAAATTGTATATGCCTCTGCTTGAGCAGGATCCTGAATATTTGGCTCATTGAGGAGTTCTTGGATTCCTAACAAGATCTGTAAATCAAAATGTAGAAAGGGGAATGCTCATACACATTATTTCTTAGTAACTTATTTCTCACAACACTGCTTGTTATTAAAAATGACAACATATGAGGAGGGATGTTGAAGAAACAAGCATAGATTAAAGTGTGCGATGAAGTAAGCAAAGTAAAGAATAACAGCCTTTTCACATGAGCTGAAAGACATTTAAAACACACTGTTACTAACAATTGTAGCAAATACATTTAATACATTAAAAAAAAGCAATGTTCACTGTTACTATGTGATGATTGGATTGCCCACAGGTGGCATAACATTCGAGCTCAGGTTGATATAAATGAACGCTGGTGCATCAAAATGTTGTGTGCTTTTTATTTTAAAAAATCCAAAACAAGTGTTCAATAAATATTTGGAACAGAAACACTGCACTTAAATAAACCATAAATCCATAAAAACTGTATCCTTTGTGTGATTAAAAACAAATCAATAATAAATTGATGTGGATTAAAGGCAAAAAAGAAAATCAGAAATTATTAAAATCAGGCTATTTATTACCCCATCTGGCGAGTTTCAGTGCTTTTCTTAAAGCTGTTTTTGCCCAACTCAACTAACAGGTCCATGCAGCAGGATTGAGACATCGGCATGCAAGGTCAACCATTTAAATAAATTTGCATCCCACCCACCTTAGTAGGTCACCCGCTGTGACATCTACTGTAAACTCATCCCTTCTCCTCAATTTCTTTTCTAATGCTTCTCTCTCTTTTTCAGATCTCAGGATTTACAAATATTTAGACCCCTACACTTTCTGCACATTATATGTTAGATTTAATTTTAAATGGATAAGTTTGCCATTTTTGACTATCAACCTACACTCAATAAACCATAAATATAGCTTCAGGTTTTCTTGGGTAAGTCTCTACGAGCTTTGTTCACATATATTTGGTCAGGGCTTTCAATTCTTTCTGGTAGATTTTACATTTACTTATTTGGATGATGCCTTTATCCAAGGCGAATTGCAACATTTATGGTAAAACTGATTACATGTCTTGGTTTTTCCATTTGGAGCAGGGCATGTGACTTGCTCACGGTCAGTGTCAGTAGCAGAATCTGACCCCACAGCCTCATGGGTTTGAAGTCCAAAGCCTTAAGAACTACAACACGCTGCCTGCAGGATCTAGATCCTGTCAAGCTCCCGTTAGATTGGATGTGAATCAAAACCTAATCTAAATCTGCAACACAATAAGGATGTAGAAAGTGGAGGGGTCTGAATATTTTCTGATGTCACACTAGTTGTATTAAATAATAATTTAATAATCACACTTATTTACTAAATGGAATGCTTTTGGATAATTAATAAAAAAAATTGCTCTTAATATTTTAATGCAAACTCTTCTTTCAAAAAGCAGCCTGGATGAATGTAAGCATCATGCCAATCTAATCTATTACCTGTTTGATAGTGATTGCTGGCCTCCAGTCTTTATCTTCTTCTAGAATTGATAGGCAGACTGTGCCTGATGGATATACATTTGGATGGAATAAAGGAGGTTCAAATTTACCTGGAGGTTACACAAAAATTATACGTACAATAAATAGCAAAACACACATAGCTTAATTGTTTAAAAATGCGTCTGAAATAGATTAATCCAAAAAACTGCAAAGTAAAACAAAACATCTAATATTTATTAATCTGGGATTTCCTCTTGAACAATGAGGAACTAGGTAATCAACAAAAATACAACTACAAAATCTAGTGACTATGTGGGGGTGTTTAAATAAAACGTACAAAATATAAATTATATACTGTATATACACACACACATATATTATGTATTATATATATATATATATATATATATATATATATATATATATATATATATATATATATAAAAAAAAAAAAAAAAAAAAAAAAAAAACCACAACACACACCACAGTCATCCAAATATTCACTTACATTTTGGTGGCGATGATGGATAATCATCCTTGAAAAGCATTCTAAGTTTAAACAAACCTCCTTCCCATGGAGTCTGTAAAAGTTTGGATGACACATTTGGTCAGGTCAGTATAGTGGATGATGTGAATCATATGGACATCTAGGTTAGAAAACTTACGTGAAATAAAAATGCTTTTCAAATAGATACACAAAGTAGGTCAAATTATGATTTACCATATAGTACATAGAAAAGGAAGTGGGGCACAGTAACTTGGAACTATAAACAACAAGATAAAGTTTTCAGATTGTAAACAACTAACACCGGAATTTATGAGTAGATTTTGATAAAGTATCTGCAAAAGATATAAAACAAAAAGTTACCCCTTTCTTTCCTGGAATAGCACATTCCCAATTCATAAGATTCATGGTACCATCTGGATTTTTTGTCGGAACTGCAACAAATCCCTAGGAAACAAAGAATTCTATTGAGCATACAGTTAATGAAGAAAATAATCAGTTGTCCACATGCATATCTACACTCCACTAATGGAACTAGTTTGAATAAGTGACACACAACATATTCAATACAGCAAGGGCACCTAGGTATTTTCTAATCAAAATAATAACTCCACGGCATTATCAGCCTCGTCAGAAAATGCCATTTGAGCTTAGCTACTGGCTCAGTGCTTTTCCTTGGATGCTTTACTTACAGCAGGAAAAAAAAAAAATCATAGACACAGAGTTTGCACATAAAGCACACTACCTCAGGTAATAAGCAAGTATAATTTAGATGAACTAAACTGAGGAAAACCAAATCAACAAAAATAAATGCTCTAAATGGAACTAATGTATTGATATACATTAACATGGAAGAAAGAATTTCACTGTACATGTGATAATTGTGACCCCATTCTCCAAAAAGAAAAAAAAGCTTCAAAAAGTGTGTTGTAACCAAATAGTACTCCCTCTTATGAAAATGGAAATGTCCAGTGAAGAATTCTTATTTGTTAAGATGAGCAACGGCAACTGCTATTGTTAGCATGGACAAGGAAATTCTAATACAAAATGCTTTCTATATATTTTAGACCAGAGTTTTGTTACACTTTGGTTTTAAGTGTTATGGAACTGAAAGAGCTTGATAAAATAAATACAATCTGCAAGCAGTGGTGTATGAAAATTAATTATTCCAGCACACTACAGCCTACTGCTGTCATACACACATTTGAATATATGCAAAATCTGAATATGCATGGCAATCTGAATATTCAAAATTGAACTGAAAATTCCTAATGTCTCCAAGGGGCTTTTGGTTATTGCAACATTATGGGAATTTTTCAGATTGCCATGTCCAGGAACAGACTATTTTTGGTTAGATTGCTTCTAAATAAGAAAGAAAGAAAAAGATTTTGATCCAGAGGGGCAAAGCAGTCTTTTTTGTTTTCTAAGGAAAAAGCCTAATTATGGTGTGGCTCTTCCCTTACTTTCAATTGCATGAGCCTTCTGACATGACAGTATCTCTCTCTGTCTCTTCCCCTCTCCCTCCAGCCAGCCAGCCAGCCAGCAGTAGTGCTTGAAGGCCTATTTGCCTTGCAGGCAGAGGTGAATTTCAGCCCCACTGTGTGCACACAATGAAAGCAAAAAACAATTCATTTTGACCCGCTATCTTTGTCATTTACATTTGAACAACAAGGATTGTGGATTTAGGTGTTAGGGGATACAATAAAACACACTATAAAAAAATAATTTTCTTTTTTTTTTTCCATTTTAAACCTTAAGTACCAGTGTTTTCACATATTGGCCACATAACTGGTCTAAACAAATTTTTGTATGAAGTATCAGTCCAAATCCCCAAACAAAGATGCCATAAGTCAATGGTTAATTACATTACAATAAAACAGCATATTAATGCTGGTCTTGTGATGTATAACTCATTAGGGATTGCAAATGTATGCACTCAGACAGCAGACTTTAATTCATTACAATATATTGAAATGAATACAAAACAATTTGAAAAAAAATATACCTCTGCTACTGCATGATAAACCAATGACTAACATTAGGGCTTCTCTAAAGCAATATGTAGTCCACCTAAATATTCCCAAAAATTTTTTGTGGGGACTGAAAAATTTATTACACACACACAAATCATTTCTTATTATTCCAAGTGTCATTTTTTTTTAAATTAGTAAAAATGATCCAGGAGTTCATATGAGGTTTAATATATTCCCAAATTTAGGCCAATATTATCAGCAGTTCCACTTTTAAATTCAGTAAAATAAAAAGGAATAATAAAAGATTAGGTGTGAGTAATACAGTGAAAAAATACAATGCAGGAAAATATACAAAGGCTTAAACTATACTTTTAGCAAATAAATGAAAATATTTATGAATAAATATTAAATACTAATATGCTTACATCTTTATACTTCACAGCATTCAATCAAATTTTCTATAAATAGCATGCAGGCTCTGTCGTGGCACTCGGCTATAAAGAGTCATTTGTAAAAATATACAATTTTCACCGTGTGTATCATTTTTTCCCATCACTCACTTCCCAGCAGTCTCTTCAGAATATTATGCAGATTGCCTGCAAATAATCCAATAAGCTATACTACCTACAATACTTAACCTAAAGCTGTGCCATGTTCCTAGTTACTGTGGTTAACAAAAGTCGGGCACAACTTAATTCTATGTCACCAATTTGCCTACAAGACAGATATGACAAGGTTTTAGAAACTGAAGGTTAATGCTAGATATCTGCACATGTGGACTGTAGAAACCTGCATTCTTTCAGGGCCTCATGTATAAAAGTTGTTTATGCTTGAAAATGTGTGCAAGCCATTTATTACACAAAAGTCACAATTTATAAAATTGCTGAGGAAACTGGCTTAAAATACAGACAATTTTCATCATCAGTAATTTCCACACAGACTTTTCTGTTGTTGGCATTTTAGCGACTCCAGAAGGTAGGACAATGAATTGAACTGAAAATCTCATTTCACTTTTATTTCAGTGACACATCAATCACATTCGGATGTCTGTATGTCCATCCATCCATGTTCAAAAACTCTTGTTGTTTGCCAACAGGAGGGCCTTTTAGGTGTTGGTGAGGAAAATACTGTATACCAGTGGTCCCCAACCTTTGACAGCAAGGACCACTTTATTAGATGCAAATTTTTCCACAGACCGGTCGGGGGGGTTGGTTGGGGGCAGTTTTATACACAATTTACATAACATTTCTATTATTATTAAAGTTATTAAGCAGTTCGCATACGTTTGCAATCTGAGATTTTTCTTCTTTTTTTGCATATAACAAAGACATATGCTTTACATTTGCCAATCCAACAGATTGCACATCACAAACATTAACACTGCAATCTTTTTTTCGTGTCTGCCATTTCTATAGGAGGGTGACAAGGAGTTAAATTCCAATGGATGTTTTTCAAATGTTGACAAGCAATAAGCAAAAGGAATCAATGAAAACCACAGAAAACAAAAACAGCAAAAAAAAAAAAAAACAGTACGAGGAAAGTTCGAAGAAAGAGATTTTTTTACAATGTTTCTGTTTGGGGATCGTTGTGCAAACGTGCACATCTGAGCTGCGACCACAGATCTAACTGCTCTGTGGATGATTCGTTCAAGCATTTCAAGGTCACTTCGTTGTAATGAAAGCATCTGTTGAATGTACTTCGTAGTAACGTGATTTCTATAGACTCGTGTCATATGGGGAAACTGTCGGGACCATAAAAATACTTTGTTGTAATAGTCTCTCTCCTCTCTCTGCACCGCTGCAAAGCCCCGCCCGCCAAGCGTTCTGAAAAGTCTGAGTGAGTCGTCGTTGCCGGCAGTTCTCTCGCGGCCTGGCTGTCAGACGGCTGCGGACCGGTAGTGGGCTGCGGACCGGGGGTTGGGGACCCCTGCTGTATACGATATATTCCAGTTGAAACAACCACTCATGAGCTAAATCTGAAACTGTGAATTAACCCGTCATTGAAATTGTGCAGAGTATTTCTGTATCTGGTTTAAGGACTGGCAATGTGCAAGTGAAAGCCGCTTTGTGGAGGACAAATAATAGTGTTAATTGATCCAATCATCCTTTAACACTAGAATTACCAGAGCCTACGAAAAAACTCGTAAATCCGGCCCACCTTAAATCCGTTCGCACCTCCCAGTCAACGTCTTTTGTCCTGTAAATGTGCCGATTAAGACAAGCAGCCTGCTATTCCATCCCCCCACCATGTTCTCCCAGCTCATGCCTTGATTGATTATCTGGGAGAATAGCAGAAAATATGAAAAAAAGTTTGTTTTAACAATGTGTTTATACAAATTACTGTAGAAACGGAACACACATGAAATGCATGTGTTCCAAATAACAACATTATTTCCACTCTAAAACTCCAGCACTTCACTCCCAGATAATCAAGGCATGAGCTGGGAGAACTTTGTGAACGTTCTGTGACGGTGGGGGGATGGAATAGTAGGCTGCTTGCTACTTGTCTTAATCGGCACATTTACAGGACAAAAAGACACTGACCGAGAGGTGCGAACGGATTTAAGGTGGGCCGGCTTTACTGGTTTTCTCGTAGGCTCTGGTAATTCTAGTGTTAAACCTGCTTATCCAGGGCAGAAGGAGTCTATCCTAGCAAGCAACAGGCAAAGGCTGGTACAACCCCTCAACAGAGCGCCAACATTCCAGGGTAAACACACACATGCTCAGCAGTGGACGATTTAGCATCAATTCACCTAGCCTTCATGTCTTTGGACTCTGGTAGGAAACTGAAGCAAACAAACAGACTTGCATGCAAACTCCAAACAGCCACTCCTTAAACTCTGCCACAGGTCAGTAACACCTCAAGTTCACATTAACTGATGTTCTGTTTTCTTGGTTTGAGAATGATGATGTTAATCTGGAACATGGCCAAATTCATATGGTGATCAGGTCATGAATATTCAAAAGGAGTGTTTAACTCGCCATGGTTACTGACTGGAGGTGATGGGGTGTAGGTAAAAGCATGTGCACACGAGTTTTAAGTTGTTTTGAGATTTATAAAGGAACTTGGCATGGGACTTGGCATGCGCATGGTTTTAGAAGTCAGACTTTTGTTTTGTGTATATGTCATTTTTGTCTAACGCAAGGAAAATTTTTGTATGGAACCCAAGCAAAGTTTTACAAATAAACACCCCAGAAAACTAACTTTGTTCTTTATAGCAGAGGGCCAATTTTATTTATTGATTTATTCTTAACCTTTGTATAACCTAATTGTACCATGAATCTTAATTATTGATTTTAAGCTGCAAAGCATTGTTATGGAAATTGATGCCAGAAGTAGTCAACAAGAATGTGAATAGCTGATTTTAACAAAAGCTGTACAAAGATTGGGAGGCAGCTAAAAACAGCATCATTAGCTGTGAAAAGGCTCTAAAATCCTATTATTCAATTAAAATAAAAGGACACTATTATAAATGCAGTTATTTTTTTCTTTTTGGATGATAAGAGGGGGGGAACAAGTACTTAATTAAGCCATATCATGTACTGCTTTAAAGTATCACTGTAAAATGAAGAACTAAGCAGACATTCACAACAAACACACCAATCATAACCAGTGTGAATATCTGTTGGGATATTTGAACATAAATTTCTCATAAACCTTTAATTGAATTTCTGCAGCATTTGATTGACACTGGCAACTTACCACAGTACATGCTACATGATTGACAAAGTGCTTTATTTTTGACGATTTGTTATTTAAAGGTCAAAACATGATAACCTTTATTTTTAGTAACTTAGGTAATGGAAGGACTCAGGGACTGGTTTATTCTGATAGCATACTTGACCATGAAATTCAACCAAGATTCTACAATATTTCGGAGTAGAGTGAAAGGGAACTTGTGCCATTAAAGAGGCCTTAGCCTCTGAATAGAAGTCAACATTTCAATGAGGAAGTGTGCAAACAGTATTTTATTTTTATGATTTACAAAATTAACTCCTCTCCCCAATATTCAATTAATTGATATGCAGAAGAATTAGTGCAGTTTTCCCATAGGCAGCATACAAAAATTATGATAATTCCAAAAATGAAAATTTATGAAAAAATCTGGTGTTAAACAAGGTGAATAGTAGGAAAATGTAGGTGCACAGAAACAAAGTCTTTCCTGTTCTATTTTCTTGAACCTTCAGTGCCAGGATTACCACTCCTACACTAATGGAAAACAATTAAATGTTCATTTTGTATATGCCAATAGTTTACTTTTAATCTTAAAAGCTGAAAATATTGCTCAAAAAGTTGAATCACTTCAGTGTAAAAGGTCAAAACAACATGCAAAGGGTTGGAACAGATTAAGGCAAGTATCCTAAATTTTCAAAAAATACAGGTCATCATTTCAATATTTCTTTAATAAAGTTTATACCCATCTATTTTATTGGTAAAGTGTACATTAAAATCCATCCAAGCCTTTATAGGTTCTCTTCTTTTTTTATTCTAACACCACCAAGCACTGAGTGATACCCTTATGGAACACCTATCTACTGCAGGACAGATGCAGGCACAAAACCCACTTCCGAGTCCACAGAGTATTTCAGGCCAGGTTCCATGACGGAGGACAAGGCAAACAAGATAAGCTACGAAACCGAATTGATAGGTGAAACAGGGTGAACACTGTTACACTCCCTACATACAGTTAGGGGTTTAAAATGGTCTTTAAAAAAATTAATGTATATTGAAATGTTTTGGGAACCAACCATGAGTCACACACATGCATTATGCAAACATTTTTACTGTCCACGAGACCAATTCAGAATCTCAGTTAAGTGTAATACTAGAATGCATGGTGGCACACTGCCACCTTGTGTTCAGCACATGTAAATGTTACCCATTCATACTTCTATAGTACCTCTAAATTACTGTACAGAAATGAACGATTGTAGAATGTGGGTTTGGGGAAATCATTTCAGGGCAAGTCAATCTTATGGAAACAAAAAACTTACTGAAGTGGTCAAAAAGCTCAAAAATTTAAGGATAAGAAGGAAATGCTGTGTGGAAATTAGAAACAATATCTACCAGCTGAAAGAAGGGAATAGTGGTCACCAATTTCAAAACAGACAACCACAGAGTCCATTATATCTACAGACAGAAAAGCTTGTGCATCTGACTTAAATATGCCTTTGGCAAAAAGTTCAATGCAGCCTTAAGAGAACCAATGGAGATCCCATCCTGTAAGTGCAACACAGAATTAATTTTAACTTTTCAGGGCTTGGCTACAGAACAACTTCAAGGAGCAAAGATGATAAATACCCCTGGCACTTTCTTCCACATGTGCTGCCAGTGTCCCACAGTTGCTACTCTCTGGTTCTATGTAGCCAAATCACCTCAATTCTTTCTGCTCATGTTCCTGGTCACCTCAGGATTTCCTTTTGGATTTCTCCCTCTCTGTACTGCAGCCGAGGGTAATCACTCAAGTTACTATTACTGCAAAATTATTACTGGCCTCCTGCTGGAGATCACCAAACTCTGTCACTTCATCTCACTGACATACCTCTATCTTTAACTCTAGTTCTCCAGGAACATTCTGCATTGTGGATCAACAACTCATCCAGCTCTGATATTCAGGGGTGGTTTACAGCAGTTTGGTTGATCAGGAGCTGGGTAAAGGTTGCCATGTGATGTAAATTTCTTAGTTCTTTTCATTGTGCTTCAATCTCTTCAAAGTGCTGGTCAACTTGAGGACTGCTTGTTTTTCGATATTTTTGTGCCATGAATTTGGCAGATTACATTTTTTTTCCTTTTTAGGATGTTGTTGGGTGCTTAATGCTAGTCACGTCAACATGCACACCCCTTCACCGCACTCTCCATTAGTCCTATGCAACCAGCTAACAACATTTCTTTTACTGATATGCATGTTAGAAGGCCTGCACACTTAGTACAGAAAAAACAAATTCCATGAAAAACAGGATTTGCTAAAAACAACAAACATGAACATACATCATTACAATGATACACTATTCAAAATGTTTATTATTAGGTTCAGAAATTGTGTAATCTGCCCCAAATCTCTAAATCTGATCTTTGACATGTTAAATTGAAACCGGTTTGTGTGTGCTAATCCCAAACCCACACTGGAGAAATTATATGATGCTACCCTACTGTACAGGAATCATTACAACTGTTTAGGCAACCAAAGACCTTGTGAGGCTAAGTAAGCCATAGGACTCCACCGGCATGAATACATGTTTCAACCTATAACCTCTTGTAACACCAATCATGGAGATTTATGTCAATACTAACCCTCCACAAGAAGCCCCATTCGGGATCATTCTGACATTTTGGGAACTTTATATATTACACACACACAAATTATCTTATTTGCTGACATGATGTTAATCATTTTAGAACAAAAGTAATCAATGAAGAATATTCCAGCTACATAGATATTGAAGTAAGGGTGCACTTTGCACCTCATATTTCAAACTTTTACACCTCTACAAATATGTGCGTATCAAACAAAGGAGCATTCTTGTAACAACATAAGTAACAGCCCCAGTGCTCAAACAAATTCCAAAAGAAAACAAGATGGCAAATCTTTGCTACACAAAACTTCATTGCCAATAAAGTGTATTGCACTGTGCATATTAAAACATCTTCTGCCGATTTCACCCTCTCTTACACGTAAACCATTACACTCAGAAGGCAGAAAAAAGTGTTGATGCTTCATTACAAGTTTAAAATCTATTAAAAAATGCATGTGGAAATTACTGCAGTGTGCTCTACTCAGCCACAGATTTCTCTTGATTTTCTTGTCATTCACTTGTACAAGACCAAAGTAAAACTCTCACTTTAAGGCATTATATTGACAATAAGTACTTTTGCATCAGATGGCATATCAAATTAATCAGTTTAGTAAAGATCCAAACATTTTCAGTAGTTTTCACTGCATCCTGTGTTATACACTTACCTTGGACAGTTCAATAATTAATTGGTAATAAACCTTCAAGAACATAATGCAGACTATGTGGCACCGCCACAAACTAGGCTTCAATGATTTGTGCACAAAACAATATATAATAAGTAAGCAGCATTTCATACTTGAAATAATTTGTTTCTACTGACCACTTACTCTGCTTGAAGAATATTCCAATGCAAACCACCTAATCAAATACAGATTTGAGTAAATGTCAAAGTAGTGTAAAAGCAAAATATAGCAACTGTGTAATTATACTCACTACAAGTAGGAATACGTCCTGCAACTGTTTAGGAAAATTATGAGTGGAGTCCAAAATCTATACTAATTTTAGAAATGTGGGAAATGCTCTCTGTTAAGAGGTCTTTCCCCGCCGCGTAAGCAGACTGTTTAGAGAAGTAGTAACAATATACATAGATTATTTTTAACTAGTAAGTCATTGGGAAAAGTGTTTAATGCATCTACATTTTCTCTATTACATGACTAGAATTATAGAGAAAGTTCACCACACATATGTAAAAGAAATAACTATACTCACAAAGGGATGATCTTTTCTCCAAGCCTTCCGTTCCTGTGCAAGTCGGCTTAAGGCTATACCAGACATGACTTCAAGTGCTCTGAAACAAAATGGAAACACAGCCTGATTTGGGGAAAAAAATAATCCAGAGCAAACTGTTGCTTAAAACTAAACAGTATATCAAGAAAATAAACAATACAGTAAGACAAATGGATTTCACACCAAGTTTTTTGGAAGAGACTCATCTATACTGTATTAAACTATTGATTTATGATGACCAGTTCTAAATTGATATACTGTATGTTAATAAGAGCCAACATCATTTTAAATAGTCTAGTTCTTTCCAACTCTTTCCCAGGTTAACAGATATCTTGAGTTCATGTTCACTTTCAGAGTACAGAGTACACTGAAATTCTTTCTTGCGTGTCAGACCAGCATGCATCTTATCAAACTGGTATGAAATTAAACCCAATGGATGAAAATTTTAATGCAAATATTTTAGCATTTACATAGAGGCTGATGTTTGTTGATAATTTCACAAGAAACTGCTGTAAACTAATAAAATAGTCTCCCATAAACTAAAATACACACACACACACACACACAGTATATACAGTGCATCCGGAAAGTATTCACAGCGCATCACTTTTTCCACATTGTTATGTTACAGCCTTATTCCAAAATGGATTAAATTCATTTTTTTCCTCAGATTTCTACATACAACATCCCATAATGACAACGTGAAAAAAGTTTACTTGAGGATTTTGCAAAATTATTAAAAATAAAAAAATTGAGAAAGCACATGTACATAAGTATTCACAGCCTTTGCTCAATACTTTGTCGATAAACCTTTGGCAGCAATTACAGCCTCAGGTCTTTTTGAATATGATGCCACAAGCTTGGCACACCTATCCTTGGCCAGTTTCGCCCATTCCTCTTTGCAGCACCTCTCAAGCTCCATCAGGTTAGATGGGAAGCATCGGTGCACAGCCATTTTAAGATCTCTCCAGAGATGTTCAATCGGATTCAAGTCTGGGCTCTGGCTGGGCCACTCACAGACATTGACAGAGTTGTCCTGAAGCCACTCTTTGATATCTTGGCTGTGTGCTTAGGGTGGTTGTCCTGCTGAAAGATGAACCATCGCCCCAGTCTGAGGTCAAGAGCGCTATGGAGCAGGTTTTCATCCAGGATGTCTCTGTACATTACAGCAGTCATCTTTCCCTTTATCCTGACTAGTCTCCCAGTCCCTGCCGCTGAAAAACATCCCCACAGCATGATGCTGCCACCACCATGTTCCACTGTAGGGATGGTATTGGCCTGGTGATGAGCAGTGCCTGGTTTCCTCCAAACGTGATGCCTGGCATTCACACCAAAGAGTTCAATCTTTGTCTCATCAGACCAGAGAATTTTCTTTCTCATGGTCTGAGAGTCCTTCAGGTGCCTTTTGGCAAACTCCAGGCGGGCTGCCATGTGCCTTTTACTAAAGAGTGGCTTCCGTCTGGCCACTCTACCATACAGGCCTGATTGGTGGACTGCGGCAGAGATGGTTGTCCTTCTGGAAGGTTCTCCTCTCTCCACAGAGAACCATCAGGTTCTTGGTCACCTCCCTGACTAAGGCCCTTCTTCCCCCGATCGCTCAGTTTAGATGGCCGGCCAGCTCTAGGAAGAGTCCTGGTGGTTTCGAACTTCTTCCACTTACAGATAATGGAGGCCACTGTGCTCATTGGGACCTTCAAAGCAGCAGAAATGTTTCTGTAACCGTCCCCAGATTTGTGCCTCGAGACAATCCTGTCTCGGAGGTCTACAGACAATTCCTTTGACTTCATGCTTGGTTTGTGCTCTGACATGAACCGTCAACTACGGGACCTTATATAGACAGGTGTGTGCCTTTCCAAATCATGTCCAACCAACTGAATTTACCACAGGTGGACTCCAATTAAGCTGCAAAAACATCTCAAGGATGATCAGGGGAAATAGGATGCACCTGAGCTCAATTTTGAGCTTCAGGGCAAAGGCTGTGAATACTTATGTACATGTGCTTTCTCAATTTTTTTATTTTTAATAAATTTGCAAAAATCTCAAGTAAACTTTTTTCACGTTGTCATTATGGGGTGTTGTGTGTAGAATTCTGAGGAAAAAAATGAATTTAATCCATTTTGGAATAAGGCTGTAACATAACAATGTGGAAAAAGTGATGCGCTGTGAATACATACACATACATACAGTAAACATATATATACACACATACACACAATATATATATATATATATATATATATATACACACATTAAATATAATTGTGTGTGTATAATATATATGTATGTATTTATTATTAGACACACACACTTATTATAGATACATTTAGAAGCCAAGGGAAGAAAAATTAGAAGCCTCAATGGAATGATAATCTAAAAGCATCTTTACAATGTAGCAATTTAAAATTCAACATCAAGGTCACAGATGCAGAAAATCTGGATTTTTTTCCTTTTATTAACAATGGTTCAAATCATGGTAATTATCAAGTTTAAAGAAGCCCCCACATCAGTGTTACATTTATCACCTTCAATTACCTCAACACTTGCAAACATCCAAGGACATATGTTTCCGTTACATTACAAATGCACTAACATCACTTGTTGGCTTAGTTCCAGATATAATGGGAGAAGAATTACTGGAAAATAAAACAGTCAAACTATGCACACAGGAACTGACTGAACAGATTACAGAGAATGCATCCTATAATGTAAGGGGGTTAAATCTACTGTTGCTCTAAAGCAGTTTGAGAAGTCATCAATCTGCATTCAAAGTTGTGGAAGTATTGTGTTTAATTTTTTTATTGTTCAATTTCAGGTTTATACATAACAGTATACATTTAACAAAACATTACTGTTAAATCATAATGACCAATGCAAATACTAATGCAGTGGTACTCTATTACGGCCCTGGAGGTCTGCAGTGGCAGTAGATTTTCCCTTTAACCAGGTTCTTAATTAGAACCCATTTGTTTACTAATAAACATTCTTGGGGCTTAGTTTTAGTTAACTTGCTTGTTATTGGGGTTGTCACAACCAAAATTTCAAACATTGATACGATACTAGGAAAAGTATAAATATTGAACACAAAAAAACTACAGTGAAAGTTCCCATTCACTCATAGTCATAACCTTGTATAGGCTTATTTGAATGTTTAATTGATTTCTCCAAAAAGTATGAAGGAACTGCAGGAAAACAGAACCATTAACAAAACCACCATCGCTGTTGCACCAGGCAGCACTTTTTGGTGATACAGCTCAAAGAGAAATGCACCATGCTGCTGCATTTATGCAAGGCCCATTCGTGAAGCAGGCACCACAGCCTACCATATCAACTTTCACTTTCTCACAATTCTACAATTCAATTTCACAAAGAGTATAGCAGCAACATTTATGCAAATGGGCACTTAAAGGTTGTAGCCTTACATTATGTAGTAAATGATTTTAAAACTGCATGTAATAAAAAAAAAAAGGTAACATGCTACAGCTGCACACATTGTGGCAAGGGAGTATCGAGGGAATGTCAGAGCTGTGGGGCTAAAGAGTGTTGCCCCTGAATTAATAGCACAGAATAAATCTGGTCCACAGGTAAAAATAAACATCAAATCCCTATTTCAAATGCAACAGGTTACAGGCTTACACTGATTAATGTTTCTGTAATTTAGTAAGAAGAAACTAGAAGAAACAGGGCTGCAACTCTAGCCATTCCCATTGATAGTCTGTAGTACTAGGGTGTTGTACTGTGTTAGCTATTATGAATGTAGAGAAAAGCCAAGCAAAATGACACCTTTTATTGGCTAACTAAAAAGATTACAATATGCAAGCTTTCGAGGCAACTCGGGCCCCTTCTTCAGGCAAGATGTAATCCGCCTGAAGAAGGGGCCTGAGTTGCCTCGGAAGCTTCCATATTGTAATCTTTTTAGTTAGCCAATAAAAGGTGTCATTTTACTTGGCGGGTGGCATGGTGGCGCAGTGGATAGCTCTGCTGCCTCGCAGTTGGGAGACCTGGGGACCTGGGTTCGCTTCCCGGGTCCTCCCTGCATGGAGTTTGCATGTTCTCCCCGTGTCTGCATGGGTTTCCTCCCACAGTCCAAAGACATGCAGGTTAGGTGGATTGGCGATTCTAAATTGGCCCTAGTGTGTGCTTGATGTGTTTGTGTGTGTCCGGTGGTGGGTTGGCACCCTGCCCAGGATTGGTTCCTGCCTTGTACCCTGTGTTGGCTGGGACTGGTTCCAGCAGACCCCCGTGACCCTGTGTTCGGATTCAGCGGGTTAGAAAATGGATGGATGGATTTTGCTTGGCTTTTCTCTACATTGATAGTCTAAGTTTCCAACTGTTAGAATGACCCCAAAATCCATTCATAATGTAGGCTATAGAATCAATACCATTATTAAGTAATGAAATTAGGGATGCTACGCTCGATTAGTTGCTGATCAAAAATTGGCGATCAGTTGGTATATTAGCCTTTACATTAAAGAAAGTGGGATAATAAACTGGAAAATAAAAGTAATCTGAGAAGTTATCTTGTGCAACTAGACGTATGCTGCTGCTGGAGTATGTGAATTTCCCCTTGGGATTAATAAAGTATCTATCCTGACGAATGGCAAGAACAGCTTCTTTAAGGAATTCAGACCTTTAATTTATCCATTAAAATTGAAAAAAAAGACATTGCTTGACTTTGGACAGCATGTTTGTTTACAATGCAGCAGCTTACACTTTTAATGGGAAAAACAAAAAAGACGAATTTGAAATTGCTGCTTAGTAAACAATGTCTATAAATTTGTTGCTGTGTGTCATAAACCACAAGTTTTGGTAAGAAACTAGTACTACATAACTAAAATGGTAATCCAAATTTTATAATTACACCTGAAGATTTACGAATGTCTAGATGATACAATGAAGAAAAAAAAAAAACCTGTATAAATACAGTCAATGTATATTTTAAAAGGAAAAAGCTATAGTGCAATTAATGATTTTTAAAGATTAAAACGTATAAGTGCATGTATATTTATATTTAAGCAGTATTTAACTGACAATTATCAATTGATAGATTGTGTGAGACAATATTACACTGCTATTACAGCACATCAATGTCAATTATTTAAATTCGTTGGTTGGTGCAGCATGTGTCAACACGTTGCTTTTTTACCATCTTTCAAGAAATCGATATGGCAGCACCCAGTTCATCTGCATGTCCTTTGTATAAAACATGTGATGAACTGAAATTACATTGATTTGGAAAGATTGAGTTTGCATTCCTTTTTGCAAATTTATCACACAGTACAGTGTTGATATTCTAATGAGAAATTTTACTGTTTAATAGTCACTGAACAATAAGCCTAAAGAATTTCATTTTGTTAATAAAAAAAAATGAACAGTTAACACCTGTGGTTGATAGTTTAATTATAAAAATAGAGTTTGGTATAGGACATATGACTTCTATTTGCCTGGTTATACAGGAATTTAGTGTAAAAAGTTTTATATGGGGATAAAGGAGGTTGGGTGGGGGGGTTGGCTTCAACACACAAATCTGAATCAGCTGGTAATTGGAATTGGTCTTTAAAAACCTGATCAGAGCATCCCTAATTGAAACAATTTTAAAAATGTTACAATTGATACTTATTGATATTTTGGTAATTCTGACCACCCTACTTCTTACAATTCAGAACTCTTTATAGCCAATTTAAGTTTTAAACTGCTGCATTTTGGTTTTAATTGTTGCATGTTTTCTTAACCAGCTAGCGTGCTTACATTTAATCTGGGCACATCCATCATGAAGTATCTGTGTTAATATAATGTTTTGAAATAAATGAGAAAAAGGGACCACACAACATATGTATAAAGTCCTCAAAGAACTTTATTAAAAAAAAAAAAATCCCAATGTGTCTTTGAAGAATGAAAGCACTAACAAGCAATAATTAAATACAAAGTTTCAATATTTGTTGCTTGGCTTGGCTTCCAATTACAACCTGGTTGGAATGAAAACCTGCAGCCACTGCAGATCTCTAGAACATTGGAGTACCCAGTACTACAGTATGCAAACGTGCACAGTAAACTAAAATCAAATTAACATTGTTCCACCGTGCTATAATGTTCACTTGAACATCTAATGACTGACAAAATACTCTGCAATTTAATTACAATCACTCTGCGATTTACTCACAAGGTATCTGAAAGCTTACGATCTTGACAACATGTTTAAAAAGTAAAACAAAATGGTGACAAGAAACACCTACCAAAGTCAGGCATCAACTTGTGGAGAGACAGCATATGGAGTAGATTACAATATCCCAATATAGCTTCACTTTACTAGACAGAATAGTTTTAATGAGAACCACATTTTTCCACATCTCTCAGATTCAAGAACATTTATAAACTTTAAGAGATCATTGTTGAAGAAATGTTTTTTTTTAATTGTTGATCAGGAAAGGTTGTATTGATTGTGTCTGCCAGTCATTATCTAATTGTATGACATTTTATAAATATACAAATGTTTCAGCAAGGAGCAAAAGAAATTAAATTTGATTGCACTTTTCATATTAACATGGAAAGTACTGTGAGATACTCCTGTATCAGGAAAACCCGTCTTTCAGTCATATACAGGTGCTGGTCATAAAATTAGAATATCATGACAAAGTTGATTTATTTCAGTAATTCCATTCAAAAAGTGAAACTTGCATATTAGATTCATTCATTACACACAGACTGATGTTTTTCAAATGTTTATTTCTTTTAATTTTGATGATTATAACTGACAACTAATGAAAGTGTCAGTCAGTATCTCGGAAAATTAGAATATTGTGAAAAGGTTCAATATTGAAGACACCTGGTGCCACACTCTAATCAGCTAATTAACTCAAAACACCTGCAAAAGCCTTTAAATGGTCTCTCAGTCTAGTTCTTTAGACTACACAATCATGGGGAAGACTGCTGACTTGACAGTTGTCCAAAAGACGACCACTGACACCTTGCACAAGGAGGGCAAGACACAAAAGGTCACTGCTAAAGAGGCTGGCTGTTCACAGAGCTCTGTGTCCAAGCACATTAAATAGAGAGGCGAAGGGAAGGACAAGATGTGGTAGAAAAAAAGTGTACAAGCAATAGGGATAACCGCACCCCGGAGAGGACTGTGAAACAAAACCCATTCAAAAATGTGGGGGAGATTCACAAAGTGGACTGCAGCTGGAGTCAGTGCTTCAAGAACCACCACGCACAGACGTATGCAAGACATGGGTTTCAGCTGTCGCATTCCTGGTGTCAAGCCACTCTTGAACAAGAGACAGCGTCAGAAGCGTCTCGCCTGGGCTAAAGACAAAAAGGACTGGTCCGCTGCTGAGTGGTCCAAAGTTATGTTCTCTGATGAAAGTAAATTTTGCATTTCCTTTAGAAATCAAGGTCCCAGAGTCTGGAGGAAGAGAGGAGAGGCACAGAATCGACGTTGCGTGAGATCCAGTGTAAAGTTTCCACAGTCAGTGATGGTTTGGGGTGCCATGTCATCTGCTGGTGTTGGTCCATTGTGTTTTCTGAGGTCCAAGGTCAACACAGCAGTCTACCAGGAAGTCGTAGAGCACTTCATACTTCCTGCTGCTGACGAACTTTATGGAGATGCAGATTTCATTTTCCAACAGGACCTGGCACCTGCACACAGTGCCAAAGCTACCAGTACCTGGTTTAAGGACCATGGTATCCCTGTTCTTGATTGGCCAGCAAACTCGCCTGACCTTAACCCCATAGAAAATCTATGGGGTATTGTGAAGAGGAAGATGCAATACGCCAGACCCAACAATTCAGAAGAGCTGAAGGCCACTATCAGAGCAACATGGACTCTCATAACACCTGAGCAGTGCCACGCCGCATTGCTGCAGTAATCCAGGCCAAAGGAGCCCCAACTAAATATGGAGTGCTGTACATGCTCATACTTTTCATGTTCATACCTTTCAGTTGGCCAACATTTCTAAAAATCCTTTTTTTTGCATTGGTCTTAATTGATATTCTAATTTTCCGAGATACTGAATTTGGGACTTTCATTAGTTGTCAGTTATAATCATCAATATTAAAAGAAATAAACATTTGAAATACATCAGTCTGTGTGTAATGAATGAATGTAATATGCAAGTTTCACTTTTTGAATGGAATTACTGAAATAAATCAACTTTGTCATGATATTCTAATTTATGACCAGCACCTGTAATACACTTATACAACACTATTTAAACAAGGAAAAGTGGGTACCAATAGACCATACTTGTTCAGCTGTGGAAGGAGTAGTAAATGGCTTTGAATATTGTATAGAGTAACAGGAAGCACTCTGGAATACCAGCTTGAGTATAAGTAATAGTAAGCACATTGGGGTTTTAATGGTCAGTGCAATGAGTATGCTCTTCAACCAAATTCTTAAAACAAAACACAAAGATTCTTTTACAGGGAAGAAATGCAGCTACAACAGGAAGCAGCAGAAATCTCTTGTTTTCTGCTCTTTGATGTCAACACCTGCATTAAAAGTGTTGATTGACTAATTACTAAGCTTGATGCCGATGCTATGACCTTTGTCAAATGTAATTTTTAAGCATACATGCACAATGTTCTCCTTCATAAGAATAGTACAAGAATTATAACTTCAATTTCAAAATAAAATACTGGCACGTTTGCATAGACATTACACATTCAAAACCCTAGACAGTCTAAAAAATAACTAGCAAAGTATCTATTAGTTGCATCTCTACTCAATATACAAAATGACAAACAAGTGCCAATATTTCTTCCACTGTCAAGTTATGCTAAGTTTATAAAAGCAGCAGCGAGATGGAATAAGACTGGCACTCCAAAACTCCTTTTACACAAATCCAGGGTAACTATATGTAATACATACACCACTGGTCAAAACTTAGAACATATCAGTTTTTCTTCACATTCAATCAGTTGAAATACAACGAATGACCTAAAATGGTGAAAAATTAAGCAGTAAACTCTTGACTGGTAGTGTACGTAGGACAATTGTTATGCAAATATGTATTTAAAAGCTTTAATACCTATATACCTGTAGGTAATCATATCTTTAATATCTAGATTCAACTAAACTTTGTACACTATAAATGCCTTTTTTAAAAAACAGTTTGCTGTGCATAATTATAGAGTTCAGTCAAATTAAAACACACCACAAAAATTAACACCAACACATCCTCACGTAAGTACTTGAAGTGGATATGACATTGCAAATTTCAAGATCTGTATAAATAGTGTGTTATACTGTCAGTTTATTTAACCTAACTAAAGGAGTCATTATAAGAAATAATAATCAGGCTCAGGACTAATGCCTCAGCATAAGCTATCTTTGGGTCTGAATTAAATGCCTGTTATATTGGCAAGAAGATCATTCTAGAGTTTAGGGGTTCTACAGCTAAAGGATCAGCCTCCTAAATCAGCTTCCATTACCCCATAAATGTAAAGACCAGCACTTGAACTGCAGAGTATATATTCACAAGTATAGGCATTAAAAATTCTGCATGATATGTGGAAGGGTTAAGCATTTTATGGGACTAAAGAACTGGAGTTACACATATGTACTAATTCTAATTATGATGCTTGGTGTTGTGTTTTGAATTAACTCTTATGAGGCAACTGAAAAATTAGAGCAACCTGACAAATTAAAATAGCAGTCCTTATTGGTAGACATGTAGAAATTAGATGTAAAGACTACGAATATTAAAAAAAACACACACAAGGCATATCCTGTGATGAGAAAGTACTTTTCTAGGCTATATTGCCCATAACCCCCAACCCCTCCCTCCCGCAAGATGTTCCCCCTCAGAGTTGGGACACATTTCTCTTTCATGTATCCATAGTTATATACAATGCCTACAGACAGACGTGTGAAAATCTATACCTTTTGTCACATACCAAGTAAAATAAAGTTCACTTTTTCTAGCTATAATGTACACATTATAACCCTCTTTGTCTATGTGAAAACAAGATTCTAAAACATTTGACAATTATTAAAAATCAGTTAGTGATATAAGTGGTTTGGTAAAGTGATCATACCCATAGAATGCACCATTCCAAATTTAATCAAATACAACCAATCAGCAGTCAGATCAAGCACTCGGGTAATTGTCCCACTGGACATCAATTGTAGCGGTGTTGAATAAAACTAGCTCTCTTGAAGATTTCAGAACTAGTACTATAAAAGGTTCTGAAAAAGAAGCCAACATGGTTGGGAAAGTGCTGTCAAAAGGCCTCAGGAAAAATGTTGTGCCTTTCCACAAGTTAGGAGATTTCAAAGATTTCAAAGGCTTTAGCTATCCTTCCGGGTACACTGTTCAAAGCATTATTAAGAAGTGCAAGGTGTAAAACACCACTAAAACATTGGACAGAGGGCCTGATGTAGGCAAACTGGATGACCAAGCTAGCAGGGCATTGATCAAAGAGGCTACCAACAGGGCAAAAGCAACTTTAAAGGACTTACGAGGCCTCATGGCTGGGACTGGTTGATCTGTGCATGTGATGTGACAACAATTTCTCAAGCTATACACAAAGCTGGCCTATATGGCAGGGTGGCAACAAAGAAACCTTTTCTGAAAAAGTGCCTCATTCAGTCCGATTTGCTCTATGCAGAAATACACCTGGGAGATTCTGCTGCCATGTAGAAAAAGGTGCTATGGTCAAATGAGACAAAAATTGACCTTTTTGGATTAAACTCCAACCTCAATGTTTGTCAAAAAACAACAACAACATTTATTTATATAGCACATTTTCATACAAATAATGTAGCTCAAACTGCTTTACATGATGAAGAAAAATAAAAAAGAAAGAATTAAAATAAAATAACATTAATTAACAGAGTAAGAGTAAGGTCCGATGGCCAGGGAGGACAGAAAAAAAAAAAAAACTCCAGATGGCTGGAGAGAAAAAAATAAAATCTGCAGGGGTTCCAGACCATGAGACCACCCAGCCCTGCCAAAAAAAACTAAAACAGCACACCATCCAAAACACATAATGCTGCTACCGCCATGCTTCACAGTGGGTATAATGTTCTGAGGGTGTTTCTCTTCAGCAGGGACTGGACAATTGATCAGGAATGAAGTGAAAATAGATGCTGCCAAGCACGCCCAAATTCTTGAGGAAAATCTGCACCCTTCTGCTAGACCGCTGAAGGTGGGTACATCATTCACCATCCAACATGACAACGATCCTAAATATACTGTCAAAAGAACAACCCAGTGGCTTAAGAATATGAAGATGGATGTACCAGAGTGACCAAGTCAGAGCCCTGACGTAAATCCAATAGATGATCTGTGGATGGACTGGGGGAGAAGTCCATTGGCACTCACCATGGAATGTGACTGAACTGGAACAAGTCTGCAAAGAAGAATAAGCAAACATTCCCCAATCTAGGTGTGCAACACTAGTATAGATATATCCAAAAAGATTAATGGATGTAATTATGGCAAATGATGGCTCTGCCAAGTATTAATTCAGGGGATTGATGACTTTTCTAACCCCGTCAATCTTGTTTTTCATATTTTAATTAAATTTCTGAATTGGTCACTGTCTCTTCAATAGTTTGATGTTGCAAGGCAACATTTGTAAATAAAGCTGTCAAAAGTTCTTTTGAACATGGTTTTTGATTTCAATCCGTATGACAAATCTATTTCAAAAGGGAGTGATGACTTTGAATAGTAGATCCATGTTAAGTGTGGGGACGTTAAACTAGAGTAGTAAAACTAAGTAAAATGTGGATGTGAATTTATGATAAAGGACTAGCCTACTCTTGTACTAGTTTAAGTAGACACCCACCCCCCCAAAGTGTACCATGACCTCCATGCATCTAGCAAAATTATTTGCTGCTAATCAGTCATGGCCAGTGCTTCAACTTCAGTTGTGTTCAAATAAAAAGAACTTCCATAGATGTCACACATAAAATGCAAACAACTATTTTACTGAACCTGATATGGTAGACTAACAGTTCAAAACAGCATTTTTACTAGTGTTAGGATCTAAACATATTTTAGCTTTCATTAGGAAACAACAGCTGCTCATTTTTTTATACTAGCAAGCAAAATTTAAAAGGTCAGATTACGATTACCTGGAGTGGTGTCAGTGGCCAAAAAACTATTCATAACTCTCATGCTATACATTAGAAGCACAGTAAGGTTTAAAAATTCAGGTTAAAGTAGCAGCAAGAATCTTTCTGCCTACATTCCGAAGCAGTAACAAGGGAGCATATAACAGGTCAGAGAAAGACCGAGCAACTGGCTTACTTCAAAATCTAAGAATAAACAGAAAGCTAGAAGGACGGACAGAGGATGTACAAGACAAGTTGGCGTTCAGCAAATGACCAAGAGATTATAAACCTCCATGTACTGTAAACATTACAAACAAAGGAGTAAAAGTAGGAAGGCAGTTGTTAACAGCACTGTAACTGACTTATTGATGACCAGGCTAAGTTTCCAAGTGCAGTAAGAAGTATTTAAAGAATTGTAGACAGCTCTGCAGATATCAAGCAACTATGACAAGCATCCAGTACACACACTAAACTACAACAAAAATACTGTTCGCACAAGAAGCTGGAGAACAGTGCTTTGTTAGTTGGATACATGAATAAGAAGGATGGAAACTGGCATTTGAAATACAAATATTTGCCTTCAATGAAGAAAATAAACTGTAATCATGGAGACAAGGGAGATCATCAATGGAAATAATGAAAAGTAAACAACAGAAAGCATCTTTTGCACAGATATGCTGTTTTTCGAATACCACAGAAAACTCCGCTGGATTCTGTGGCAACAATATTAAAGAAGGCAATGACAAACCTAGGACATGCAGAACAAAACTGAACTTCGGAGAAATTCAAAGAACCGTACCTAACAGGACTTTTGTATTTTAACATTCTAAAATATGGATGCTGAAATATCAATACTTTATAGTCAATAAAGAGATATATATGTCTGCATTACTTTTATGCTAACTGGAACTCAGACTGCTGCCACTTCAGAGTGTGGTGTACAAAACAACTCCATTACATCTCCACATTTTATAAGGTTGTGCTGTGAATCTTCTAGGACTGCACATCGATAATGTTAAATCTTATCACATTTAACTACTGTAAAATCCTATGGGGGTGGGGGGTGCCCATTTTAACCATTACAACTCAAAAATAATGCTTTGTTACTTAATTTTTACTTAACTCCATTATGGATTCTTCCAATTCTACCTTTTTGGTGACAATAAGACAATATGCTGTATGAATACAGTAAATGTTGCCATAATGTCTCAGCATTACCAAATGAGGATGCCATCATTTACAACAAACCATAGACTACTTTATGCTTTCATCATGCCGAGGTTGACAAAAGCTCATTTAAGCTGAGACACAGAATGCATATGTTTGGTTAACATCCATAATGTTTGTATGAAAAGAGACAAACATCTGACTTTTATGACAGGTGATTTATGTAAAAAAAGTGTCCTCTTACTGCAAGCTGAAATTAATATGGACAGTAACATTATACAAAAGTATTCCTCTCCCACAAAAGTACTGTGCTATATGTAGACATATTTGACAGGAATGCCAGGTTCATGCTTGATTATTTCTTGTTAAAGGCTCTGCATAAAAGACATTCTGAAAAACGCTAAACATGACCAAAAGCAGCAACAATACTTTTGAGTAAATACATTTATAGCTTCTTTGCTTTTTAGATCACAATTTTGTTGTCAAATTGATTTGTAGGGTTCTCCTTATAAAGGATTAGAAACTACTACAGCAAAAACTGAAATGCAAATCAAAGGATAAAACTCTTCATCACGGATACTCCAAGCAATTCTTTCCCACTTTATTTTGGTGCAAGTTTGCTATAATACCCTCAAGATATCAGTGTAGGGGACTGGCCTACCTGTAGTACCCAAAACATATCTGACAAACCAATGTGAGAGAGATTATACATATTACTTGATCGTTTAACAATTACACCCTGCAAACCCTTTCTGTTCTATTCAGATTTTCAATGGACTGGAAATAGAAAGAACAGCTGATAAATGTCTTGTGGGGTTTAACTTGTATTAGTAACACACAGCATCACTTCGATAGCAAGAATAAAAGACTCCATTACCCAATCATTTTCTTAGTTCTTAAATTGTACCTAGTGACACCAGAGGACCCTTGTCACATGAGGCTAGAGATCACCCCATTGTTAATGGGTGCAATTCAGGAACCAACCTTGAACAGAGCCCTAACCCAGCTCAGTACACTCAAGCTCGCACACGTCGATCCAGGGCTAGTGAATCTAAAGCATGATACAAGAGTGAAACCCTGTTGGGGGCTCAAATGCTACACAGACAAAAAGCACATGAAGAGCTCAACCCTGGATTCAGTATTACGACTCCACAATTGTATTGTATCAACAGAATACAAAATCTTGCTTTTGGTTGAAGAATAAAAAGCAACTATGCAACAAGATGCACAATAACGTTTATTGAATCTTGTAGAAATTCCCAAACTGAAATTGGTACTATAGAAAAGCTGTCAGCACATCACTCTTAAAAGTAACAAGTAGTAAGTCTTACATCAAGAAATCTTACTCCAAACCATAATATTGTATGTCTCATAAAGGATCAGTAAATAGTACAGTCCATGAAGTATATTAATAAAAACACTAAATAAATTATTTTTCAAATAATGTAGTTACTGAGTGGTTCTCACATGACCATCTACCAACAATGTCTTTAATAATAAATACTAGTACTACATTTATAAAGTGCCTTTCCCGTGCTCAAAGTCTTTTGAAATTGCAAATTGCTGCTACTAAACTGAAGATAAACAGTCCTGACTGCAGGACATCACATGGTTATAACTGCAGAATATCACCAGAATACCACTTTATAAATGTTTATCCTGCAGGAGATGTACAAATTAAGAGGCCTTCACCTTAGTGTTCAAATTGTTTGAGGGATATATGTCAGAATTACCCAATCAGGCCATCCAAAATGTGGCTGGGTTACAACATATAAAAGGCAGGCTTTTATTCTTCTTTAAAAATAGAAGAAAGAAATACTGCAGAATTTAACAGTCTGCATTACTCATAATACACAGCGTGCTCCAATCTGTTCAAAACTAGAGTGCCTCACCGATAGCGACAAAGTTAAACTTGACGCGAAAACACTTCAACTTCAAGCACATATTTACATATTAAATCTTCTCTCTTCAGCACAAGCTGTATGGTGCATTTTTAAAATTCATAATTTCTGACATTTATAAAATTCAAAACCTATAGGCGCAAATAGTAAGAGTTCAGAGTAAAAGGAGAATATTTGTACTGATTTTAAGAATTAAAATGACCTGTTTAAGAATTACATAAACCCCCCCTCCCCAAAATTAAATGGCCATGACCCAAGAAACAAAAATAAACCACAGATTCAGTGGTACTATCTTCAGCTATATTACTACATGTTCTATGCGTATGCAAGTCACATCTCTAGAAAAAGAAAAAAAATTATATAGGTGATAGAGTATTGCATGAATAGCACATTCATCATCACCTGTAAAACTGGTCTTTTGACACTAGTATTGAAAAAGTACACACAGCAGGCAGCTTGTGTGGTTTGAGTACTAATGAGCAAGGGCCACACCGAGCAATTTGGCACTAATCTACACAGCAAAACTTTAAGCAACACAATGGATAAGTTTGGTATTTTTAACTAATTTTTGTACAATTGTGGCATGCTATCATCTGTCTCAGATTCTTTAAGTTGTATATCTTAATTTACTTATTTATTTTTTTTAATTTATGCAGCTTATAATTATAGCCAACTGGGCATTATTTAAAACATGAAACAACAGGTTTAAAACAAATCAAACATGTCCAACCCAAAGCAAATAACCACACAAGACATGCCTTCTACATATTACATAACTTATGACATTGAAAACAATGCTGAAAATAATGCCAAAAAGCTGTGCTAAAATTATGTTTGGTGAGAAGGAGAAAACAGCAACTAGGTTAGGTAGATTTGTAAACAAACTGAAGTGGATGCAATGGTGCCAATTTATATGTACCCCATGGGATAGCTAAATATGCATATTTTACCACAAAATAGTGAGGCAGCTTAAATGATATGTAAATGCACCCATTCAGAACGGCGGGGGAGAAATTTAGTCTAACCATGAGCCCTTTCAGAAATGCCTACTCTTTGAGACACTGGTTAGCAGCACATAGACAAAATGCTGATAACCAGTACGCTACAAGGATACAGCAGAGTATATTTGAGCATGCATTGTGAAGGCAGTGAAAGCTCACATCTGCATGGCCATAATGTGACATGTCAACCAGCCAACTAAGTATGCTTCAGCTTCACAACATCAATAATTAAACTTATTCCAGTTAAAAGTTGTCCACTTGGTCCTTTCAGCCTCAACTGCATCTTCCAATTTTCAGAAAATTTAAAAAGATCTCCTGAAATACAGACTTAAAATTGGCCAAACACTCATCACTACGTCAAATTTATAGTGTTACAAATCAAGATGATCGCGTGTCCCTGACCTCACTGCAGCTACAGACTGTACATACATTTTACCACACTCACTCAACCCAAAGAACACCTTTTAATTTCTCAAGCCAGCTCAGTTTTAACTCCTCATTTGTGTATTTAGACTTAAGCTCTGCAAGGAAAACAATTCATCTTTATCACTTAAAGGTTACAAAGGTTAAAATAAAAAGTGCAAAAAACTATACCTAACTTTTGCATTAATGCTAACCACCTTACACCCACCAGAGTTAAACGGAATAACTCAATGCAGCACTTACTCAAATTTTTGTCTCTTTCTCTGAAAGCATCATGAACTTAATATATGACCAATTTTAAAAAATGAAAAGATCAATGTATTACTTCAAAATGTGTGTATATATATTATATATATACACATACACACATACATACACATACACACATACATACACATACATACATACATACATACATACACACACACACACACACACACATACATACAGTAGATCAAAAAGGTTGTTTTCATTTATACAGTTTGATATAGTTTTTGCTTCACGTCTGCATGGGTGTTCTATCCATATTACTAAACGAGAATGGTAAACCGGATATGGAAGCAGGGACATGCCCGTGGATGCAAAAGACAGTGCGCAAGCGCCACACAAAGCCCCCCCCATAGTGAAATGGGAGAGACTACGCACGTGCGCAGGCGCCACACAACACTCTTGTCCAGATTTAGTATGCCTGTTACCATCAAGAGAGCTCATGTTTATTCTTTTGTAACGAAAATACACACCTTATTACCAAACCCACTATGTTTTCTTAGCATTCCAAAAACTGTTCTACTGAAATTGCATACTGATGCATGCAACACTACACACACTCGCTGCTTTTCAATGCTTGTCCCCTGCTATAACAAAAAAGGTAAATAAAAGTGTAGTCTGGTACACTGTGTGTATAACACACTGAATATAAACATAAAAGTGACTTTGCATAAAGACAGAGAGGCTTTGAAAGAGGCATGGTCGATTCAACTGATCAAAATGACAGATCCCACCACTAATGGAGCAACCAGTCCCTACCTTGTTGAAGTGAAGAAGTCACAGAGCCAGATTCAGTTGTGAAAGTAGTGATTATTCACACAGTAACCTGGAGGTGCCTGTCAGGCAGAAATAAGCAGAGATTAATTTTATTAATAGAAAAAATAAAATAGATTCAGAATCATACTTAATCTAATTTTGGGGGTACAGTGAGCTACAACCTATGCTAGAAAAAACTGGCACATGGTACAATGCAGCAGCCCTAGAAAAGAGCATTCTATCCACCAAGCCCACTCACGTGCACACCTGCACTCACAAAGGGTTGATATGGCATTGGCAATCAACCCAGCGCACAGGTCTGTGGGGATGTGGAAAAAAAGCAACTAGAAGTTGCAAACACAAAGCACTCTACAGGAGAGATATTCAAAAAGATGGCTGTACTCCAGATATCACTTCAAAAAGAACAAAAACAGACAAATATGTAAAGATCTGGACAAATTTTACAAAAATCCATTTCTTTGCTCTGCCTGCAAGAGATGAATCACATGTGTCTGAGTGGCGAGTTATACACTCAAGCTGACAATCAGATTCTACTATACAGAATTTGCATTACAATTTACAATACAAGGGTGGAAAAAAATGGTTGAAAAATGAAAATGGATGGACGTATGGATAACTGAAAAGAGTGCACACCTTTGCTATCTAGTTGCGCCTCACTTTTTTGTCCATATAGTACTGGAGCGAAGTCAAGAATGAAGGAAACTTCCCATAAAATATACAGTCGCATTAGCTTCAATAAATGAATGACCTGCCAAAAAACTTGATCACCCAGAAACAAACCAAAATTAATGGAAAAAAATAAATTACAATTGTAAAAGTACAATCTGTCAAAACAGGCAATTCAACACTGTCACTTTAGGAGGAGCCGCAATTTACTCCTAGACGTTAGCTTTATGAGTCACTGAGCTATCAGAATCTAGCATTTTAGGGTACCATTTTTATTAATGTTTTTTCTTAAACACTAGCTCAAATTTTCTGTTCAAAAGTATTAACATTATTTTAAACTTTATTCTAAAAATATAAACAAATGCTTCACTACCTATACTTTATATCTACTATAAAATAAAATACTACTGTGTGTATGGGTGTGTGTCTAGACAGGTGTACAGTCATATGAAAAAGTTTGGGAACCCCTCTTAATTCTTTGGATTTTTGTTTATCATTGCCTGAGCTTTCAAAGTAGCAACTTCCTTTTAATATCTGACATGCCTTATGGAAGCAGTAGTATTTCAGCAGTGACATCAAGTGTATTGGATTAACAGAAAATATGCAATATGAATCATAAAATTAAGACAGGTGCATAAATTTGGGCACCCCAACAGAGATATTACATCAATACTTAGTTGAGCCTCCTTTTGTAAATATAACAGCCTCTAGACGCCTCCTATAGCTTTTGAGGAGTGTCTGGATTCTGGATGGAGGTATTTTTGACCATTCTTCCATACAAAAACTCTCCAGTTCAGTTCAATTTGATGGCTGCCGAGCATGGACAGCCTGCTTCAAATCATCCCATAGATTTTCGATGATATTCAAATCAGGGGACTGTGACAGCCATTCCAGAACATTGTATTTCTCCCTCTGCATGAATGCCTTTTTAGATTTTGAACTGTGTTTTGGGTCATTGTCTTGTTGGAATATCCAACCCCTGCGTAACTTCAACTTTGTGACTGATGCTTGAACATTATCTTGAAGAATTTGTTGATATTGGGTTGAACTCATCCAACCCTCGACTTTAACAAGGTCCCCAGTCCTTGAACTACCCCACAGCATGATGGAACCTCCACCAAATTTGACAGTAGGCAGCAGATGTTTTTCTTGGAATGCGGTGTTCTTCAGACATGAAAAGCGCTTTTTTTATGACCGAATAACTCAATTTTTGTCTCATCAGTCCAAAGCACTTTGTTCCAAAATGAATCTGGCTTGTCTAAATGAGCATTTGCATACAACAAGCGACTGTTTGTGGCGTGAATGCAGAAAGGGCAGTCAAGTGTTATGAAAACATACAAGTTTGTTTTCCAGTGCATATATTAAATTAATAAACAAGAACATGTCAACATTAAAATGACTGCAATCTCCAGGCAGAGGGGAGGTCAGCCTTCAATTCCAGGCCAGCAATGAAACAAGATGCAACAGAACTTATCCATCAATCTAGGTCAGTCCACAAGTACATTCTGTTAAACAGTTAATTGTGACACACTGCTAGTGTTGGGGGAGTTATCAAAAACAAAAGAAAAGTTTTGCAGTGATTACAGGCACACTGTAGTTATGGAAGTTCTAATGAAAACACCTCAACAGGAGGTTCTTCCCCGTCTTATTACTACTCCTAATCTTGACCCACTTCAATTTACATACTGACCAAACAAATCTGTGGACAATGCCATAAATACGAGCCTATGCTTTGAGAAAAAGCATCAACATTGTAAAAAAAAAAACTTCAAACCAAAGTACTGTTTATTTCAGCAATGCATTTAAAATCATTGTCCCCAAAATGTTGTTAACTAAACCTCTTCATACTTGAACTGAATGCTTCTATCAGTAAATGACCTTAAAGTCTCCTGGCAAATATGAAATTATGTTTGGATGAGCCCCCACCTCTCAAACTGCCCATATCAGGATATGTGCCTCTCAAGGTTGTGTACTTTTTCCCCTATACACCAATGATTGCATGTCCACTGACTGTTCAGTAAAAATCATTAAGTTTGCCAATGAAACTTCCACCATTGGAAGGCGTCTTCTGCCTTAGTAGGATACAAATAACCCGTAATCAATAGCACCAAAACAGTAGAAATGGTATTTGATTTTCACAATCAGCAGTCAGAACTCACACCCCCCTTTAAAAATTAACCAGTCTACAGTCAATATGATTAAATCCTTCAAATTCTTGGTCATAACTATCAAATACACTCTCAGCTGGGACAGTAACATCACTTCCAAAACTAAAAATGGTCAGCAGCAGATGTATTTTCTGCACTGACTAAATAAACTAGAAATGTAAAAGCCCAACCTACTTTAATTCTACATATATGAAAGTGTAATCACAGTCTTCATTGTTGTCTAATGTGGCTCAGCAACGGTCTACTGCAAAAAAAACAAAAAAACAACACATGCTGCGAGGTCTAAGAAAATAATTGTGCGAATCAATCTGTTGCAGAGCTCTATACATCTAGGGTCACAAACCATGTCATTAGTGACTCGTCTCACCCAGGTCACCACTTGTTCCAAAAACTCCCCTCTGGTAAACTCCTAAGGTCAACTGAAACTAACGGACATCTAAACGGATTATTTCCTAGAGCCTTAGTACTCACAAACCATTAATATACTTCATATACTGTATGAAGGTGCGCATGTGCAGACACATTTGATACATACACACGCTTTCATTTGCATTCAACTGTTTATAATGTGCTTGGCTTAACTTGTATTACTTGTAGGTGGTGTGTTCTGGTCTGAGCAGCTCCAGCGCTACCAAGGTAAATTCCTGTAAATAAAGTACTGGCAAATAAAAGCGGTTCAGATTCCAATTCAAAGACACCTCGTGCGCTCATCCACTTCGCCAATACAAAACAGTTTCTGATGAACACGCTCTCATGTGGGAGACCGCTACTCAAACGTGCCTCAAGCTAATAAAGCGCTACCACACGTTAAGCAGTTAAAAAAATTTTGCATACCGACGTCCCAACGACAAAACATCAAATCACAGACTTACAGAAGAAGATGCTGAAAACCCCGGCCGCGCCCGCAGACTTCCCCAGGCAGGTGTGCAGCGGGACTGAAGTGTGGTGTAGATGGCGCGCAATATCCGATTCGCAGTCCAGCCATTTGAATCCGATCGTTAAAACACAACGCAGGAAATTAGGGCCAGAACGGCGACTTCCCGTCATCTTCCGTGTTGCCACCATGCGCCCCCTTTTTTATAGGAATACCGTTGGTACGACAACATCGACGTAGTCTCCGCAGTCTCGTTATCCACTGAACTTCTCATTTCAATAGCTGAATTACCAGCTATGATCGCCTTTTACCGCTCGCCTCGACAAAGTAACGCGGGGGCGCAAACAGCTAGCAAACCTCAAATGCCCCATATTTTACGCAGGATAGAAAAGCTACTAGTGAAGTCTGAAGGAAATGGAGAAAATATTACATTCTGCGCACCTGTGGGCGTGTAAAATTGTACTGCACGGCACCAAGGAAATGCGCCGACAGAGTCGAGCCATTCCGAAAGCACTTAGCCCGCGCAGGACAAAGAGCCGGGCCGGCGTTCTCAGCTCAGCCGCACATCCATTCACACCGCAACCAAACAAAACAAGCCGAAAAACTCACGCCGGAGAGCGCGCCTTGGGCCACATCCAAGACGCCACGGCTTTCCTTGCTTGCCAGTTCCTTACCTTGGTTATTTCGAAATTCTATAATGGCCTCTATGGACTAGGATTTGAACGTTTTGTCTTTATTTTATCTCGGGACAAAAAACCCCCCCGAAGTTTCCCTCCTGAAAAGAACACCGAAATTCACCCAGGCTAAATAGGACCCTTCACGCCGTGCCAGGCCTATGCCTGTTGTATTGTACTAAACGATTTCGTTAAGTTCCGTTTTTTATGGATACCAAGGCCTGCTCCCGTTATTTTAAAATTTTAAACAAGAAGTTTTAATTCATGTTACAGAGTGTTAACTTGAACACATTGTGCGCTGTTGATTGTATATATTATACGTGTAGTGTGATATTTTTAACTAAAACGTCAACAGCGATAAACAGAATATTACAACACTGAAACGAGCAACGATATGAAATGTTAACTTAATTCTACCATCTATATTATTAAAAATAGATGGGACTTCATAAATCCTTTCACACAGGCACATACTTGGACTACTAAAAATTTAAAGGAGCCGCGTTCGTAGCCAGAGGGAGTGTCTACAAATTCCCGTGTTACTTTCTGATGAGAAGAGTATTGTGTGTGTGATCACGGCAAACGACGAGGAATGTTCATTATTTGTGTATGTCGAACTTATCATTCGCTATAAAATGGTAGTGACGAATTAAGAAACAGTAATGTAGTCATTATTTCAATGTGGGGAAGAAATACAGACGGCCCTATATTCTAAAAAGCGTCAGCTCCCGTAAGGTTAAATAAGTCTGGAGGTAAAAAAAAAAATCGCTCCGCTACAACTGGTAGCCATATAATAAGTGGAAAATGTCTGGAGGTACAAAAGAAAGAGATACCTGCTACAATTAGCAGCCATTGATTAAGTTTGGGATGTCTGTAAGTAAAAAAGAAAAGCGAGCTCCGACAAAACTGGCATTCGCGGAATAGATTTAAGATGTCTGGAGGCAACATTCAAAGAAAGAGAAAGAAAGCTCCGCTACAACTGACAGTCATAGAACATGTTTAAAACGACGAAAAGCACACGTCCTGGTGTGGAGCTTCTTACACAAAATAAAGAAAACGATAAGCGTTTTACAGTGAAGACTAGACCAATAGTTCGTGCAAGATGAGAAGAATCTAGACTGTTGACTGTCTTAGCAACTAAAACTTAAACTCGTTACGGGCACGACGGAAAACTCCGACGGCTTGTTCTCCCCGCGGTGCATTTCTTCTGCGAACCGCCAGGTTTGAAAGGCAGAAGTCATGTAAACCAGCGTGATTTACTGTATACTGTTAAAGAGTACTGGCAGGTGAAGTGAGTCACTCGGGGCATGGGCATCCACTGAAAAGGAGGGTGGGATGAAATATCCACCCTCCCTTTTCTGTGAATCGCAAATTTAAGGAACATACATAGAGGCCGGCAGTTCTATTAAGTGAGGTAAACAGTTTATCTGGTTGATATTCAAGAACGATATTAGAAAATAACCCCACTGACATCGGATTTTTTTTTTATTTTAAAAACAGTTTTTGCAATAAGCAGTTTTAAATTGGTGAGATTATATTCCAATAAACGGGCAACTGTAAGATTGCAAGGTTAGAGACCGTGGGGTCCTGCACGCAAGGAAACCTTAACATCCATCCATTTTCCAACCCGCTGAATCCGAACATAGGGTCACGGGGGTCTGCTGGAGCCAATCCCAGCCAACACAGGGCACAAGGCAGGGAACCAACCCACCGCAGGACACACACAAACACACCCACACACCAAGCACACACTAGGGCCAATTTAGAATCGCCAATCCACCTAACCTGCATGTCTTTGGACTGTGGGAGGAAACCGGAGCGCCCGGAGGAAACCCACGCAGACACGGGGAGAACATGCAAACTCCACGCAGGGAGGACCCGGGAAGTGAACCCGGGTCCCCAGATCTCCCAACTGCGAGGCAGCAGCGCTACCCACTGCGCCACCGTGCCGCCAAACCTTAACATATGGGACAGAAAACGGGAGTGGTGGCAGTCGCCGGTATCCGGAAGGTTTCTGGTTCGAATCCCCGTTACAACCAAAGGAGATCCTGCTCTGGTGGGCCCTTGAGCAAGGCTCTTAACTTGCAGTGCTTCAGGAGCATTGTAGGATGGCTGACAGTGCGTTCTGATCCGAGGGGGTATGCAAAAACAAACAAATTCGTAATACAATAAATTGTATAAGGCGAATTAAAGAAAAGAAAAAAATACCAAATAACGGGAAAAGCCCACGTTTTCGCCGATAATACATGCAACCACAGCAATACTCTGTCCAGCCCACCCATTGATCAATCCAAATATGACAGTTTGCCCTGGTTGCCTACCAAGAACGATTTCCTCGAAGAAAGGTTGTTCATGTTCTTCTTACAACATAGCCGCTCAGGTCAGGGTCAATGGCAATTATAAGCCTATCCAATCAGACATAAATACAAAGCATTTAAAGGAGCAATAACTGGGACACCATCAGAACAGATGTCTCATAGATCTCATCTGTGAGATTGTACATTTAATGTATTATCCAAACCGCAAAAGAGAAAGCATCCAACTGGGTGGTCATTCCAAACAACAGCCCAGTAGTGCAGTGAAAAGTTAAAAGGTTAGAAACAAAAGATACTTGTGCTGAAGACGACACCAGACATTTAAAAAAGGAAATAAAATTATGACTGGAATAAGAAATTAGAACAAGTCACAAATGTTACAGTTGAGACCAATGAGAGTGACCTCACAGATAGTCAAGAGAGGGCTGGCAGCTTTAACTTGAGCGTGCAAGTCCAGTTCTGTGGAGTCACAGACGTAGACGAGAACAACGATGGGGCAGACAACAAGGCAACCAGGAGTAAAGACTTACCAAACAAAGCCAACCCAAACAAAGAACCCCTTTTCGGTCTTTTACTTTATTTGACACCAAAACACTCGACTAAATATCATCTTTTTACCACAAAGTGGCAAAACCTTTTTAAAAAATGTTTAAATTATGTTGGTTAAATACAGTATCAGAACAAAAGCTGCATTCCAGAAGATGTGATGTTGTACTCTTTCATTGGGATATGCAAACAAACAAAAAAAAATGGAAGGTGAAGTTGACCCAATATAAAGTTTTGGACCTTTTTCTACTTTATTTGCTGTACCTGATTTATTATTTGCATAAGTGACATTCATAATTTATGCATGACTCTGGTGTAATCGATAGAGGTAGTTAGTTTGGATTCTTAATCCAGGCTCGATTGTATAACAGTTAAATCGCTGTTGCTTGAAGAGATGTAGTAGGCACTTATTTTTTCCAAACTTGTTAATAAATTTAATAGTTTATTCTTATGCGCAAGAAAATTAGTTAGGTTGACACATCATGCATGGCCAGATAAATGTGCATGTAACATTCTCAACCTCAGTTTTCACATTTTTCATGACTTTTCAAGGCCACAAAACATTACATGCAATGTTATAGCATTAAAATGTCTTGCTGAATACCAAGAACAAATCAGTGTACTTTAGCAAGTCCAAAGTGTGACATTTACATATCAAAAAGGGGCTATAAACCAACTGAAGGCTGTGGTTGTGCTTTCCTTTTGTCTGGATCATCTTTGAGAAAGTTCAGTCTGTCAGAAGCCAGTTATTGACCTGGTTAATAAAATGTCTGAGTCACCTGCATTACAGTTCGCCAGGGATTTCCGCTAATGGCCTGCCTGTGTAACACTTCACAAATTCAAAAGTGTGTCTATTTAGTTGCAGTATAAAAGTAAACCATTTTATTTACTTTCAGAAACAAAGTACGCTACGTTTCATTGTACACTGCAATGGTTATTTAAAACGCATAATGAATGGATATAATGCTGAGCAAAATAAAATTTGAAAAGAATGGCTACTTACCAACTGAAAAACTGAACTGCATTTGGATGTCAAGAGGAGGGGATGGTGAGGGGACAGTGGCACTGTTCTTGTTCAGTTTCTCTGTAAACATTTTCCATGTGGTAATGGTCCAAGAGTAACAGCAAAAAATCAAAAGCACAACAGTTTTAAACAGCAAACAGCCCTGGGACATGACAGCCTGTTGTGTGCTCTTCATCTTTTCTGGATGAGTGGGCATTTTAAACCTTTCACTGTCATGCATGCACTTTTTACATTTTTCTGGATGCAGATTTCGAATAGCTGTTTGCAATGTGGATACTGAGAGTTGGATGCAAATGTAACAGAATCACTTTCAGAAAATAAAAAAAACTATTACAAAGAGTAAAGGATTGGTGTACAATTGGGTAGTAAACACCCGCACTGCAAATTAACACAAAGACACCAATACTGAAAAAAAACATCACTTGGCTTTCGGAATGGTGGGCCTCTGCTAGCGCGGGTGCCGACACTTGGGAGTACACTGTAGGACCATCCATAAATGACGCCACACCCTGAAGCTATGTGACAAACAGGGTGTGGGGTTGACATATCGTGATGCCACAAAGCTGTAAGGTAACGGACACTGATTATGGTCAGAGCCAGCTGTACTTTCAAGTCTTGAGTTTCTATAGAGATGCCCAGTCTGCTGTCGTGCATAGCAGGTAACCCAACATCATCGGTGGTGCCACAGTATATCACAGTATATATAGAGCTTAGCCATCAGTCACTGTAACACCAGTGCAATAATGGTGCCTGAATGAGCAACATTTGTAACTACACACAAGTTGTGTTCATAAGGATCATGAACGCTTTCAAATCACAGTTTTGTATTTTTTTTTTGTCCAGCACCTCCTGATTCACTGGTACGTAGAGATGGGAAAATGATACAAAAGCGTGAAGCGTAGTGAATCGAATCACTGTGTCAGTGCTTATGTCGAAACATCGCTGTCACGTGACCCATGACGTTTGAAGCTTTAAACGTTATCAGTGCTTCACAGCGCGCTTTATTGGTTTGACAGCGCTTCGTCGGTTTGACAGCTTTGGCACTAAATTAACAGGTAGCCTATATAAACTGCATCATTCTCATTGAACAATGTTGGGTTGTGAGGAGAGAGAGATTTGGAGGGCTTTGGTGACCGATGGCGACTAACAGCAAAAAACTGCGTTCAAATGTTAAATAGTATAAATGGACAAGGACCTTAGCAGAATAAAATGAACACAGACTTTTCTGACCTTTAACTGGTGACACGAGACTGAGACAGTGAGTGCTGCTTCACTTGTGCCTTTGAGTGCTTGCTTTGATATCAGTTAACCACCAGACGTCGCTGTTCATACTGGGGCTGAAGCTTCAAAGCTTCAGATCTTTTTCGGTACAAATAGAAAAAAAGCCATCAAAGCTTCAAGAGGCTTCATTTCCCATCACTGCTGGTGCAAGAAAACCCTCACATAGGATATACCTTGGTGGCCATCTCCGATCTGTGCACTTTTGTTCCAACCCAATGGCTTAATTAGAAGCCAATCCTCACCAATAACAGATCTTATTTAATTTCATGGCTTGCTAATGTTTTAACTCTACCATGTCAGTTCATTCTTTAATCATAGTTTATTTTTTCCTTTCTATCGATACATGTATCATCCAAATGATTTGAAGCCGAAAATGGATGAGTAATTTTCAGTTCTTCACTTTCTCTTCAATTTCTTCTGGAGTATTTAATTCGATGAATACACACGGGTGCAAATGGAGATAAGCTAGATGTAGAACTGCTGGTTCCTTTGCCATTTGTGTCTTACTGCTATTAAGGAGCAGATAAAAAAGTGAATTCAGCTGTTTAAGACTAAAGTAAGCAATTAAGGGTTCAAAATCTTAACAAGCGAGACCACTAAAATGAAGCAGAAAAATGTCTGTTGAGCGATAAGAGCTTCATCAGTAGTGAATGACTTGTCGTGAAGCAATTGGGTTGGAACAAAAACTTGCAGCCACTGCGGCCCTCCAGGACTGATGTTGCTCAGCCCTGCTTTAAAGGGTCTGGGTTTTAAACTGGAAATAAATGAAGTTAATTAGTAGCAAAAACTAGTCACTAACAACGAAAATAGCAAGAATGAAAACCTGTAGCCACTGCAACTCTCCCGGCAGGATTGGAGGTGACCACCCTGTATACCATTCAACTTGTCATTATATCTAGTAACACAAGACATCAAGCAATTTGTGGTTTCCCCCATATTTTTTTAGCTTTGTAGACCCCACAAAATGTATTTTAGGGCATCTTTGTACCATAGCTTGAGCGGTAAATTACACCCTTTTGACAAATTGTAAACCAATAGATGTCTTCAGCAAAAGTGATTTGAAGGACTTGAAGTTGTGCAGGCCATATCAACCGACCCCTTGGGGTTCACCCCCAATAGGATACGACGGGTCAAAGTCACTCCTTTTCACAAAACTTTCCAAAATGGTTTATCAGTGATATAGGCAAGTGGAGTGTTGTTTTATGCAATTTCAAAGTTGATGATCACAAAAGTGATACTTGATTCTTTACTAGTGGTCCTGGCCCCCTAAGAGTTAACCAATTTCAATCATAAGCATGTGAGGTATTATTTTAGACAATTTCAAGGTCAGTATGATTATGAATTTGATGTGATTTTTGACACTTTACTAGTGATCTAGCCCTCTATGGTCTTCCGTCAGAGGATGAGATATGACAAAGTTCAATTACAATTGAGAAAATTTAGACTTTAAGCATTTAAACTGTGGGTGGCATGGTGGTGCAGTGGTAGCGCTGCTGCCTCGCAGTAAGGAGACCTGGGTTTGCTTCCCGGGTTCTCCCCGGGTGCTCCGGTTTCCTCCCACAGTCCAAAGACATGCAGGTTAGGTGCATTGGTGATTCTAAATTGTCCCTAGCATGTGTGTGCCCTGCGGTGGGCTGGCACCCTGCCTGGGGTTTGTTCCTGCCTTGCGCCCTGTGTTGGCTGGGATTGGCTCCAGCAGATCCCCATGACCCTGTGTTAGGATATAGCGGGTTGTAAAACGACTGACCTCCTGACATTTAAACTGTAGCTCACATTTTAAGATTTTAAATATTTAACACATCTGTTCTTGTTTATTATGTACTTCTACCTCATGAAGTAAATCATTGCATTTCTTATGAGCCCCCTGAATCAAGGCAGCTTATGCTAATTCAGACTTTTCTCCATCTCTTATTGCAGTTTTGAGTTTGAAGGTGAACAACATGCTTCAGGGTTCAGCTATAACATTATGTTCTTTTACACATTGCCCATACATTTCATCAATCTGGTCCGTATTAAGTGACAGAATATGTAAGACGTGCTATCGATATTTTCCCTGGCTGGTGATGGCACAGAGCAATGCACAAACATCAGGCAGTTCCAACCAAATACGACCAGTGACAGTGGCTGCCCATCGCCATCGGTAATCACACATGCAGAAAAAGGAGAAAGTGTGGAGTGGCAAGATGAAGGTGATCTGGACCGAGGAGGACTCAGTTCCCTGAAACAATGTTAATGTCAGCTGTGTCAATGTTTGCACAATGGCAGATCACATGTTGTCATTGTGGCAGAGTAAGTAGCAAACTGAAAAACTGTTGTATTATTTGATTATACAACAGTAAAGTGCTTACTAAGTGGCAGCATGCAGGGTTAAGGCTTAAACTGGGCACACTGCTAATGATAATTTGCTTTAGTAAAACACAGACTGATAAGCTGTTAAGTTCCCCAAGTTTTTGACGTCATTACTTGGAAGGGGGTTAAGGGATCTGTGAGAAAATGTGACGAGAGTGGGGGTTGGGGGGTCAATTTTATGCCGCAACACTGTGTTGTCATTTACAGACAACCCCTATGAATCAGTGATGGAGATCAATTTGCTGCCTTATACTGTTACACTATCAGTCCTTGGCCACTAGGGGGCAACACTTGGGGTCAAAACTATATAGTTTTTCATTGTGATAACTGCATATGGAAAATGGATTTGAAAGATCAATCCATCCATCCATCCATTTTCTAACCCGCTGAATCCGAACACAGGGTCACGGGGGTCTGCTGGAGCCAATCCCAGCTAACACAGGGCGCAAGGCAGGGAACCAATCCCGGGCAGGGCGCCAACCCACCGCAGGAAAGATCGATCAAAGACTGATATAAGCACAGACCTAAAGGGTGAGACTTGGTGAAGAAACAACACACCCTTCTGTAACTGAAGAGGAGTTAGCCAAAGTTGTTTTATCTCACTATCACCATTCAGGGTTTATGTGAAAACACTGGGGAATATGCATCTACTATCCACCTTAATAAGAAAGGTATTTGTGTGTCTGTCCAGTTGCTAAGGTGGTGTGCTCTGTACTAACACCACTAGATGGAGATACGGAGAAAGTTATAGAGTCATTCCTGCAGCGTAGAGATCTAGTTTAAGCTACAAGGGTCTGCTTTCTTTGTGTAAAAACAATATATACTGTATATACAATATATACAGTATATAAGGTGCCTCCATAAATTATTTTTTTCATTTTCCCTGTGCTAAACTCATTTAAATTACTTTTCTCTAAGCAAATAACACTCAATACCCCAGAATGACAAAACAAAATGGACTCGGATTGACATATTTAAGAATGAAGTTTCCTAAGATTAGTGATTTAAGATCAAAAAAACAATTTTCATAGAACCTCAGATTAGGGATTTGATTCAACCAAGGTACAGAAGCTGTATGACTGTCCTTTAAGAGTATTTACATAAGAAATTGGACCATTCAGGCCATCAAGGATGTTTGTTTAACTAATGGGTAAGCTACCCCAATGTCTCACCCATAGAGAAACAGCATCTGTCACCTGACCTTGGATATCCCCTCCCAAAACTTGAACATGACATACAGCAGCTGCAGCTGACATAAGAATTTTCACAAATAGACCATTCAGTCCATTTGACAAATGAGAGGAGACCATTCTGTCCATCAGGGTCATTGGTTTAGCCAATAGCTAAGCTGTCCCAATATCTCATCCAGATACTTCTTAGAAGTTGCGTAGGTTTCTTCTTCAAGTGGGATTAATACAGTGTACCCCCCCCCCCCCCAAAAAAAAACATGTCTCAGTAGTTTTTTTGAGATTCCCACAACTCTGCATGAAGATGTGCTTCCAGTCATCAGTTCTAAATGCCCTTCCTCTTAACTTCCACTGGTGTCCACGAGTACGCGGGTAACTGTTTAGTTTAAAGAATCCTGCTGAATCTACTTTATCAATGCCTTGGAAGACCTGGATTAGGTTCCCTCAACAGGTTTAATTCTTGAGTCTTCCACAGCGGGATATGTTCCTAAATCCTGGGATACACCGGGTTACTCTGCTTTGCACAGCTACAAGTGCTGCCATGTCTTTCTTGTAGTGTACTGCACCCAGTTCTCCAGAAGATGTCGCACTGGTGCATCTGAGTAACACAACCCTTGAGTTATAGTCAAGGGTTTTGTTTTTGTTTTTTTGCAGGATCTTCTTAGGGAGTAACAAGGCAGGCAACTGTCATGAAATGGATGGTCTTTTAGAGTCATACAAAGTTATGGGATGTAACATGTCCTTATAAAATGATCTCACGGATTCCCCTCTGGATTTTCTTCTCGGAGCGGTCAGGAAGAAACAAGTACAGAGAACCTAACTTTAGGACTGTGGGTGGAAACCCAAGCGGACACGGGAAGAACGTGCAAACTGCACACCAGAAATTTATAAACACACACATACATACACACACATCAATCTATATTTATATACAGTACTGTGCAGAAGTTTTAGGCAGTTGTGAAAAAATGCTGTAAACAAAGAATGCTTTCAGAAATATAAATAATGATGGTTTATTGTTATCAATTTACAAAATGCAAAGTGAGCGAACAAAAGAAAAATCTAAATCAAATCAATATTTGGTGTTATTACCTTTTGCCTTCAAACCAGCATTAATTCTTATAGGTACACTTGCACAAAGTCAGGGATTTTGTAGGATTATAGTCAGGTGTATGATCAACCAATTATATCAAACAGGTGCTAATGATCATCACTGTCACACGTAGGTTGAAACACAGTCATTAACTGAAACAGAAACAGCTGTGTAGGAGGCTTCAAACTGGGTGAGGAACAGCCAAACTCTGCTACCAAGGTGAGGTTGTGGAAGACGGTTTCATGTCATGGCAAGATTGAGCACAGCAATAAGACACAAGGTAGTTATACTGCATCAGCAAGGTCTCTCCCAGACAAAGATTTCAAAGCAGACTGGGGTTTCAAGATGTGCTGTTCAAGCTCTTTTGAAGAAGCACAAAAAAACGGGCAACATTGAGGATCATAGACGCAGTGGTCAGCCAAGGAAACTTAGTGCAGCAGATGAAAGACTCATCAAGCTTATTACCCTTCGAAATCGGAAGATGTCCAGCAGAAACCAGTGGGACCCAGGTACACCCATCTACTGTCCGGAGAAGTCTGGCCAGAAGTGGTCTTCATGGAAGAGTTGCCGCCAAAAAGCCATACCTCCGACGTGGAAACAAGGCCAAGCGACTCAAGTATGCACAAAAACATAGGAACTGGGGTGCAGAAAAATGGCAGCAGGTGCTCTGGACTGATGAGTCAAAATTTGAAATATTTGGCTGTAGCAGAAGGCAGTTTGTTCATCGATGGGCTGAAGAGCAGTACAATAATGAGTGTCTGCAGGCAACAGTGAAGCATGGTGGAGGTTCCTTGAATGTTTGGGGCTGCATTTCTGCAAATGGAGTTGGAGATTTGGTCAGGATTAATGGTGTTCTCAATGCTGAGAAATACAGGCAGATACTTATCCATCATGCAATACCATCAGGGAGGTGTATGATTGGCCCCAAATTTATCCTGCAGCAGGACAATGACCCCCAAACATACAGCCAAAGTCATTAAGAACTATCTTCAGCGTAAAGAAGAACAAGAAGTCCTGGAAGTGATGGTATGGCCCCCACAGAGCCCTGATCTTAACATCATCGAGTGTGTCTGGGATTACATGAAGAGACAGAAGGATGTGAGGAAGCCTACATCCACAGAAGATCTCTGGTTAGTTCTCCAAGATGTTTGAAACAACCTACCAGCCGAGTTCCTTCAAAAACTGTGTGCAAGTGTACCTAGAAGAACTGATGCTGTTTTGAAGGCAAAGGGTGGTCACACCAAATATTGATTTGATTTAGATTTCTCTTTTGTTCATTCACTGCATTTTGTTGATTGATGAAAATAAATGATTAACACTTCCATTTTTGAAAGCATTCTTTGTTTACAGCATTTTTTCACACCTGCCTAAAAACGTTTGCACACTGCTGTATATATTATATCACACAAACACAGTATGTTACAGAGTGCCTCTCTGGACCAAAATTTGGCATAGTCACTCTCTATGACCGTATGCAAGACAAACTTCTTTGGAATCCAAAATTTTGACCCTAGGGGACCTAGTATACCCAGGCAACATCAGCGGGTACTTTGGCTAGTTTTGCTATAAAAATTGTCTGCAATGAAATTTACATTCCTACAGCAGGGGGCTCATATACCATACCCATTATTCCTGATTCCTGCCAATTGGTTTGCAGGTTGTTAAAGTAAAACTGAAAGTCTAAGCTCTCATGTCCACATTTCTCCCATCTTATTTCTTGCTGGATTTTACGGAGACTGAAGACTTCACAAAGTTAGATGCCCACCCTGATTTCGGTCACATTTCTTTTCTGAGCCCTCCTGCATACCTGTAAAGAGACATCTCCTTATCCATCCAAAGCCTCATTAGCAGTGGGTGTTGTTTTGCCCCTCTTTGAAGACTGCACTTAAGTTTATCGAAATCAGTTATCACACTAAATCCCATTATGCGGGGAGACGTTCTGGTAACTTTTCATAGGGCAGGCTGCCTGGTCACAACGCTCCACTGCATTATGCAGCCTTCCAACATTTCAAAATGTAAAAAACTCTACTGGAATCATATGGAAAGTTAACTTTATCATTTTACAGATTTGCTTATCCCAATGTAAGCACAAGGGGAAACAAGGCCACAACCACTAGGGCACCGATGCAGGATAAGGACTGAGTCTGAAGGTGGCACCCTTACTCCTTCACAACTGAAGAAAGTACCTGGAGAGAACATGAAAAATGCCACTGTCACTGCTCCTAGGTGACCTTACCCACCTCCTAATTTAATGTCCTTTCTTAAAGCATTTCCTTCTGTATACCAGCATTCATGCGGTACTATTCGTACTGAAATGAAGCACGTCTATTGATACAGAGACAGAGATTTGGCCTTCTAGATAGTGACGACCACAACCCCTTCCCGTCTTCCACATTTTTTCACATATTTTGGTCCAGGAAACTAAACAAGCAAATACATATAGTAGTAGGGGCTTCACAAAGGCTACTGGGACAACATAGTGGAAACTATTTATGGCTCATTCTACCCTATAGAGCAAAATAAGATGGGTCCCTGCACAGACAATCCTCCTGGACCTGGGTAAATCAAAATATAAAGGCCGTGTGAAATCTATACGGTAATTGCAACAAAAGGAAGTTGACGATACATCATGCACACAACGGCTTATGGGTAGGGTAGTTTGAACGTGTGTGGCACACCATTAGTCTAGCTGATGCCAAGGTTAAATAAACATGGATACTCTGCTGCAGGCTTGAACCTTTGTTGAACAACATGCCATAGTTTGATTTCCTTGAGCAGAGGGAGTAACCCCTGCTGAAAATTAATGAAGGATGCTGGCTTGTGCAGATCAGCAAGATGCTTGGGTATCCCATGTCATTAGGCACTAGGTCATGTGCAGCAACAGTGGACAGCATAATCCGGCACTCTTCTCTGATGAAGGCATTCATGAGGTCATTGTGGCCTTGTATGCGTGACGCTGATGGCCAACCAGATGGGGGTTCATCATTTACACTTGTTCTTCCCACTTTAACCCTTTCAATCCATTAAGAAACTTGGTTGAGTCACACTGTTTTTACTTCCGAACTAAGCCAACATCCTTTGGTGAATTTCAACAGGTTTCCCTCCCTCTGCCTAAAGTAATCTCACTACAGTGCATTGTTCAACAATTGTGTAACCCCCACAGCTGTGTGTCCATGTTCATTGGACTTTGGCTTCAACTACACATGCAGCACTGCAGCGCGGATGTTTGAACTACCCAGAAGCATGTTGTATTGCATAATCTTCTCGTCATGTAATCTCCAAATTCCCTTCACTTTTTGATTTACCCTTGTTAATTCTCATCCAAGAGTGTCTTCCAGTCCATTTTTGCCACTCTGAATTCTCAAACTACATGAACAAATATGGTACAGCTGGCATGATTAATCCAAAATTACCACAACAAGCCTACTTTTCTAGACCTACAGTGCATAAAGTTAAAAATTTTGGCCCTTTTGGATTCAGTATGGACATGGATATGCATAACTGTCATATAACATTTCTTGAAATCCTTGCTGCAGACTTCCCCACCAACAAAGTTACACAGCAAACATTTGAACCCACTTTCTCCAGCATATAGACACAAAGAGGTAAAGCGTATGCCAGCAGCAATGGGTGTAAGGGAAAGCTGGCATCCCACAATGGTGTGAACTCAAGGGCACACCACATTCACTTGTAATGGACCACTTCGAAGTCAACATCCAATCAAATGGTGTATTGTAAGACAACACGTGAACTCCACACCAAAAGCATACTGGGAGGGAACCTGTAATAATACAAAATACAGGATGAAAAAATGTTATTTAAATGAAAAAAATAATCTATTTGACAAACATGAACATTACAAAGCTTGAGAAAGATGAACATTTACAATAAACTTGGAGCTACACCAAGCCAAACAAGCATAAAAGCCGACAAACACAGGAACACAAAACTGTTGACTTCCAAGTACGGGGTTTGAGCTCCCTACACACTTTGGTGCACCCACCAGATAGAAGGTTCCATTATTTAAAGCAGAAGCAAATAAGGGGATTGAAATAAACACATCTGTTTAGTTACAACTGAACTGAGGTCATTGGTTTCAAGGAGATGATAAAAACTAACCCAGGAAAACAAAGCTGGAAGGCTAAATCAAAGATCTCTGAACCATGGCTGCTGAGAATTAAAAGCACACAAAATCAAAACACAACTGGTCAACCTTTGTTGTCCATGTAAAAGCAATATTTTCATGGTGATGGCTGAAAAAGCTGTGAACTTCTACAATAATCCTAATAAATTCTCACTAGATTAACTCCTCTTTTGAATTTATGATCAATATCTACCCATTTTCGGGGGCTGGCCTTTATGGGGAAACTGACCAGTACTGGGCTTAAGGCAAACACCAAAACTAGAAGATACACTAGGCAACTTTTATGCACAGTACAGGTGGAGGAAATTTCCATATTAATTTGGAAAATGAAAAAAACTACACACATGGTGAGTAACCAGGTTGGGGGGTGGGTTTTAAACCTCCCAGGGTCCCCAAAAGTGAGTGGCAGTAGTGTTGCCCTTTACCAATTTAAGAACACAATTCAGTAGACTGTGTTGGCCATGTCTGAATTTCAGGTACCGTAAGAGAAGTGAACAGAGGTATCAGAGTGAAAGTCAGTCCTCTGTGGGTTTAAGCCAACATTCTCCATGACAAAAAGTACAACACAAAAATGAAGAGAAGTGTAAACATTTAATTGACAAACAAGTGTTTAACAGCCCATGTTTATTAGGGTTACAAAATATTGTTTCCACCTTCTTTGTGTACATTATATATACACAAACACACACACACACACACACTTTGCCCAAACGTTAATAAATACAAAAATTGTTAATAGGAAAGAATTCTGAATCAAAAACAGTAGTGACGTTAACCTAGTGCAAAACAGGTTCTCAGCTGTTGGTTTTAGTGCCTGCATTCCATTTGCTTTAAACTGATTTGACTTAAGAGCATAACACAATAAAAGACTTGAGGATAACACGACAAATTCCAAATGGGAATTAACAGCTTTGAATGTTGTGGGCACAGACTTGTATATGAGACGGCACACAAGTAGCTTCCAAAGAAAAGGTGCTTCCAAGGTCCCGTTCAAGTCCGTGGCTCCCATATCCAGTTTCTTTTGAGCAAGCCACAGCTTTGCTCTGAATGCATACTATTACTTGAGGGCAAGCCCTAAAATGCCTCCCAATCAGAACACGTCAAACAAGAATAGGCACAAACACACACCAATAAAAAAAAAATAAAATATTGCTGCCCTTAAAAACAGACGCAAGAGGAAACTTGCATTCTCTTTAACTACACAAAAACAGTAAAGTCATTTGTAAAAGGAAGCAGCATTAAAAGTGTCAGTAAACGTCACTAAAAGCACTTGTCGCTGCTACTGTAAACAAACAGTCATCTGTAATTTAAAGAATCGTCACAATATTGTGCATAACTAGCTTTAAATTGAGTAAGCCCTTTTTGTTCATATTTGACGTATTGCAAAAATGACCTGCAAGGTGCAGCCAAAGTTCTTTTGCTACTTATTAAGCAAGAAAAAAAGCGAATAAATGCCTTCAGAACTGTAACTGCAAGAGCATTGTGTCTAACAAAGGTATTCAGCATTTCAAAGTGAACTGCATGCCACACTGAAAAACTAGAAACTTGTGTTGTGATTTCACACAAAACAACATTATTCTGCATTATAAAAATGCAGAGTTCCGACTTTTAATTTAAATAAACAGCTCTTCTGAGGTTATCAACTAATTGTGTACAACATTTCAAATCAAACAAAAAAAAATATACACAAGGATCCCCACATATGCTTATATAACAAATTGATACACGTGCATTGATGCTCACTGGCACTAGCCAGTGCACATTACATGGGTAACGGGGTGTGGTGTACAGTAGACACACTTTGGGATGGGGGAAGAATTATGAGGGGGATGTTGAGGGTTTCATGTATAAAAACCATTTTACATGGAGATTGACCAGCACTGAAATAAATTTATATTATTTCTATATATCAATATATATATAAATATAAATACATATTCTATCTATATATATATATATATATATATAAAAAAAACTATCAATTTCCTTAGGCAACCTCAGTTCATGTCTTGTCATTTATATGCATAAAAACTCCATTACAAATGTAGTATTTACAAATATCATAATACACAGAACATACCAGACCTAGCACATTAATGTTCCAGAAATCTGACTTCCATCAAAGTTTTTCAAACAATTACACCAGCTTGTGTGTCTCTTTTCATTTTCTAATATAAGCCACTCAATACTCTAAAGAGGTTAATATAATAATATTAGAAAAGCATCAAGTCATATTGGAAGATATTTAAGAAAAACAAATCCACAAAATTCACCTCAAGACCATCATCCTGAGAATGAGACACTCTGAACAACTTTGTTGGTAAATAGAAGGGGATGTGAAATTTACATAATAAAAATGAACAATGACAGACGCACACAAAATTGCTGATCTCTGTGCAGTCTAACAGAATCAAATGAGTGAAAGAACAAACCAGCAGTGGTCTGCCATTTCCAATGTTTCTAATGCTCAAAAACAAATAGTAACCAACAGGAAAACTGACACCTTGAAACATGCTTATGAAATTTGAAGTCAGACTCTTGAAAAGTAACTTATCCCACACAACATCTTTTTTTTTTGCCTTCTACACCTGATCAGGTGAAGGATACCCTTTTGGTCATTTTGTAAAACATTCTACATAGGGAAACAGGAGGATCTCTGTGCCTTTTAAACTCAAGTTTCACTCACCCATTCTCTCTCTCTCTCTCTCATTTTTCCAATCTGAGGAAGCACAGCTTTAATGAAGCAGTAATGCTGAACAGTAAATTTTTCTCTGTATAATCATGATCACCTGTTTTTCTTTTCTGCAGTCTATGTGACACGACTCCCTTTTCTTCATATATATTAAAAAATAAAGTTCAAGAAGGTTTAGCAAATTAATATAAAAGAAAATGTACATTCCATGTAGCTTTTCAATTTACAGATTTAAAAAAAAGATCTGGGGAAAAAAACACAAGCAAAAATGTTGAAGGAAGTAAGGAAAGGCAAACTGCAGAGATGTGCTGGCAGAAAGATAATCAAGCCAATCTGGTAGTTTGCCTATTCCCCCCCCCCCCCCCCCCCCCAATAAAAAAACATTAAACCACAACCCCAATTTGTTCCAAGGAAGTGAATGCTGTCTTTCACTTTAAGAAATAGTCCAGAGAGGTGAACACCAGGAAGTGTGGGGCTCTTGACTCTTATAATGTTGAGATCAACCCCTGGTGGTAATATAGGCAGATTCTGAACAGTCTAGCCTTGACTTGCTGATATGTTTCTTTTTTTTTTTTTTGCGTATTTAATTTTGCATACATAGACAGGCAAACGTCCCATGGAACTTTTTCACATTCGTGAGCCTCTTTCTTGCAGAATCTGAAAAACAAAAATCAGCACACTGGGTAACACTGCATTTTTGAGTGCCCTTTAATTCAAGTTATGCAAAGAAAGTTAAGTAACATTGATGTGTTTCCTTCATTAAATATGACCAAGTGTATTAGACTTACACCACCAGTTTAAAAAAAAAAAAAATGTGTCACTTGCCCACACCATTACCTGTTACCCAAATTCTCCTGATGCTGCTGCTGTTCAAAATTCAAATTCAAGACAGAGGGCCTCACATACAACCAAGCAACCTGACTTTCAAACATATAACAAATCATCATCATCATGTTAGCAAGTCTCCAAAGGGAAAAACCTCTAGCATTTAAAAAATTACATACGCAAGAGAAGGCAGAGCCAATTCTTAAGCTAAAAGTGCAGATCTAAACTCATTTGGTCCATCTTGGGAGTGAAGTAGGGCTGGGATGCAAGTTCAAATATGACTGCAATATGTACCAAGACTGATTCTGTATACCAGATAACAGTTTGGCAGCACAGCAATATCAGATGCCTTAAAAAAAAAAAAAAAAAAAAGATCAGACATAGTATCTTTCTATTATAACCATACCATGGAATCACTTCAGAGTAAAATATCAATATGGATATGCAGTTTATAATCACATGCCACAGTATGTCCTAGAACAGTTGAAAGGTGGCTGTCCTGCAGCAGAAACCCTAATGGGGCAATTCCAGAACAAGAATATGCATTTAATTTTCTCCACACAGGTTGTGTCTTCTGAAGTATATGGCACATATTCTTCCGAATATTAAAACCCCCCACAGCACATTATTCCTTTGGAGTAGATTTTAGGTTTGACAAACTTCAAATGACTTCCCTACATGCCCGCCTTCCCCTATCATCATCATAGAGAGAGAGAGAGAGAGGGGGGGGGGGGGTGGAAGAGGGGTTAATAAAAAGACATAGTAGTATTATTAATGTGACATGTGAGAATTCTGAAACACAGAAGCTCCTAGTGCTACCTAAGGGTGGTGGGAAGAACGAATACTGGGATAGCCATGGGGATTGCTGGGAGTCAGAAAGCCTTGGCAGTAAGCTCACCGTGGCATTTCAGTTTGAAATTAATCAGAGTCATTCATATCTGAATCTGTTTCTTCATCCTCACTCTGAATGTCAGCATGCAGCATGCAAGAGTAACAAAAACAGACAGACAAGAAAATAAAAAATAAAAATAATGACACATGTGGAAGGACTTTTCAGCATACCCTGCTCCCTGGGAAAATGACGTGGCAGCTTGGGTTGTGGCACAAAATTTCAAAATACTAGACAAACTTTTAAAACTGAACATATTACTCAGCCAACTACTAGGCATCCACTGGTTTAAAAGTAATCTATCCACTTCTTTGTGAAGAGGACCAAAGTGTATCCGTTACACACTGAGAAACAGAAGAGATACATCCTTGTCTATTTGTTTCAGTAGAGACGTCCTCTAGATAAAAAAAAAACTGACATAGTAATAAGCTGGCAAGGACTGTGAAAGAATGCCCTGTAATACCACTAGTATAGGGGGTTATCAGTATTAATGTTCACACAGTTATATTGGGAGAGCAGGTGGCACTTCAATAAAGCCATGTAGTATTTTCACTATGCCTGTTTTGTTTGGGAAAGATGCACACAATGTCTTGGGATTGCAGAAAGCTGTTCATGGAGGAAGAAGTCACAGAGAAAATAGGAAGCAGGTATATGCTCTGTGGGGAACTGTATTTTAAGAATGTGGCAAGTGATCCAAGAAAGTGAGGGGACTGTGAAGCCACTAGGAGGCAGTATTTCCCTATCCAATGCAATTCTATTAGTAAGAATTAGTGGGATTTCTACCAGAAGCACATGGCTGTCCATCACAGCCTCTTCTTAAGCCATACAAATACGTTAGTTTGGTATGCTTCATCATTTAAGAGAGTACAAGCTATTCAAAAAGAGAACTGTATGGTATTTGGAACAAGTCACAAAGAAGTGTAACTGAAAGTAGCACTTTGAAGAAGGTCAAACCAGAACTTTATATTTTAGAAATACTGCGAGAATGGGAAACAAGGTACATTGTGCTGAACAGAATTTTCTCACAAAAAACACCCATTGAAAAGTTTTTATAGAGGCTGGGCAAGTCAGTTAAACCACTGCTTTAAGAGGGGTGAGCAAATTACTGTGAAAATTGGTAGGGTGGGAGTGTGTAGGTCTGTAGCAGGAGAAGACTATTCCTCAAGAGCACAGACTTCCCACACAAGATGTTGTGCATATTCCTGTAAAACATTCATATGAGTGTGAATCTTACCTTGGCCTTCTCACTTGGTTCACTGTTTGTGCCGCATGGGGCGTTATGCAGCTCCTTTGAAACAACGCACAGAAATTCTGCCTGATCTTCATTTCCATAATTATAAGAAGAACCAATGCTGACCAGCTATGGGGGTGGGGGGGGGGGGGGGGGGGGAGAAAAAAAAACAATAGCAACTGAATATTTGGAACAGAATACTTGAGCAGTCAGCCAATGAAGGGGAAAGGAACCTCCTAGCATGGAAACAGTTAAATAGAGAAGAGTCAGTGAGAGTGTATCCTTGGCATATGCTGATCTACCTGTGAGGATACTCATGGTACACCATGCTTCAGTTGATTTCTTCTGAAGTTTTAACTTTAACTGGACTTGAAACATTTAAGGAATTGGTCCAAACACTTTGACAACTGCTGGAAGTTAACTGTTTGTTATAGGAAAACAGACAAGAGGGAAGCTCAGTGCCCTAGTAGCTCCCAACACAAAAAAACAGAACTGGCTCCTAGCACATTCTGCACTGATCCTGAAGAATAGTTACAACAGTTGTTTTTTACTATTAGTGAACTAAGTCAAAGTGACAAAGAAAAATATATATAAATAATACACATACATACACACCTGGAGTGTATTTAATATTAGTAATCTATTCAATTTAAACATGTGATGACTCACACCAGTGTTATTTATTATAGCACATTTCAAAAGATGACTGGGAAGAATTTTTCAGTGCAGCAGTCTCTACGATGGGACAACAGGAGGAAAAAAAAAAAAAACAATTTTATATTTACATATAATGAAGTGTTAAGGAGACTTAATGGTAACTTGGGATGGAAATGTGTTTCTCACTTTATACAGCATTCTCTGCTAGACATGTTGGCAAATATCTATCATGTAACCAGTCAGAATTTAAAGAAAATCAATCTACATTAACTATTCTGCTCCAACATGAAAAGGGCTAATGCGAAGAATGCTGAGGGGAACCCATTTCCTTAGGCTGTGTCTCTATTCCCCAAAACTGAATAGAAAAACTGCATTGTTGGAAAAAGACTTAATGCATCAACGGGATATGGTGTGTGCCGTTTGAGTTGTATGAATTTGGACCAACTAATAGTGACAGACTATACTGCAGATATCTATACTCTTACAAGAGCAAAACAGCACAACAAGAAAATTTAACCAAACAACTCCTGGTCTTTAAATAATATTACTAACCGAAACTGATAATAAAATTAGCCCTCAAAAACTACGGAGTATCAAGTATTGTGAATGCATACTAAATGTAGACTTTCAGATATAAATCAAGTGAACCTTTTATACTGTACCCTGCAGTGGAGGTAATGCCTCCCAAAATGAAAAGTAGTGCACACTCAGCTGAATAGTCCCCACATTAACAACTCATGACACAAGCATCACCTAGACATTTCACTTTCCTTTTGTTTCCATTAGCAGGAATTGGGAATTACCAGGTAAACAAAATAATACAACGGTCCACCAACAAATACAATTTTGGACACATCATACAAACCAGATGACCTGACATTGATTTCAGTGAAGTTTTCCAAGCTAGCTGAGACAAACACTGACTATCACAGAGCAACAGGAATACTAAAATATTGTCCTTAACTCTAAAATGAGACATACGGCATATTCATTTCATCATATTAGGAGTATTTCTAATACAGTACATGGGCACCTTGAGATACTGAGAACTGAATGGGGGGAAAAAAAAAAAAAAATGGCAGAGCACCTCATTACCCAGATACACTCCAAAACTCATGAATGGCCCTTTACTGTGTCTGCCGGTATACAGTATGTTGTGAGAGTTCCACTAAGGAACACTTTTGTGAAATGCACAGTGAATCCCTTTAGTTATGAAAACTTTTAAAATTAGACCTTTGACTCATAATTACACAGGGAAGCAATGACATAAATTCAAGAATGGAAACACATGCAAGTAATTAACTTTTTGCACCTTTTCATATATTTTAAAGGGTATATTCTACATACCATTGACATCCTTTTCTGTTCATAAAACCTTTATAGTGAACAATATCCCTGGGTGGTGTACAAATCCAAAGATAAGTGTGGAAACAGTTGTAGTCTTTTTTAAAACAAGTGGTACTAGGCAGGTAAAACAATTTGTTCACATTCACACAGAGGATCAGCAATTGAACTGGTAACCTCGGAGTGGCCAATGCATTGGCCAATACATTACATTGCCTATATTATGGAAGCAGAGAACTCCGGACACTAAGTTTGCATTTGCATACAGAAACACCCATTTATGTTCTGCAGTTTTAGTTAAAGAACAAGGAATAAGCACGTATGCCAGTCCAAAGACGTACTGGCTTACGATTCAGAGTTCACAGAACAAACAACGGTATTGGACTAAATATTTTGATACTAGTTGTTACACTAGCCTTTGTTGCATAGTAAAAAACTCAAATGTTGCTACAATTTTCAAGTAAAGGTTGAAGCACCCGTTTTAAAAAAAAATAAAAATAAATAAATAAAAAATAAAAATAAAAAAGGCCACACAGCTAAGCTATTGATATAAGTTACGCTCATGGGGTGTTGAACAGTTTGACATAATTGCTGGATAGGGCAAAAAGACAAGTCGAGTCGCTTCACATCCCAGAAAACAGATTTGTCCATCCATGTTTCTTTATTTGCCAAGCTCACTATTTGATCTTTCTCTGGACAGCATATGCCCTCACTCACAGAATAATGGGGTACAGTTTGTAAACAGGGTGCACCTCTGGCATTGCCATGAAAAGCGCTACAACCCTCTACGCTCTCATTTGCAGGCAATGGAGGGGGCAGGTTGAGACAGACAACAGCAGATTACTGCTTTAACTAATTACATGGTTGGTGGCAACATCAAGTAGCACGTTTCTCATATTACTGCTGTGGGCAAATGAGAGGGTGTCTGAATTCTGTTTTTGGTCCTGTCAAAGCTAGTACAATGCAAAGCTGTATTTACACAGTAGAATGGCACAGATCTCAGAAGCTCATGTGATGCTCAATAAAAGGTGGCACTGGTCAACATTTGCTTTGTTTAGTACTTCAGAAAGCAGACAGATGGGATAAAATGAAAGCAAAAATGTAAATTGTAAAAAGCAAAAGAGTACAAGTGTCAATAAGTCAAAGATAACAGGATCAGGGTACACATTTAGTTCTCAGAGAGTTTGTATTCATGCTCTTTAACAAGGTGTGTTGCACAATGAAGGTTTTGACTAAAAGCTTCTGGAACAAACCAACCAAGTTTGGGTGTCCAGTGAAACTCAATTAGGCATGGCCCATCATGACTTGTTAGGGCAAAAACATAAGAACAGCTTGGGAATTTTTGAAATCGGATGCTGAGTAAAAGACAATTTGGTCTACTTTGTTGATGTAGCCACCACTGAAATGGGCAGACTAATGGATAAGTGAGCAAAGCGACTATAATGAGTCAACAATCTTGACAAGTAACAATGCTATGAGAACAGCAATACTTATCAAAAGTGGCCCAGTTCAAGATAGGTACTAACCACTGCATACCAGGAACAAGACCTGTCATTTTGGAGAGGCTCTGACCCAGTCATCTAGCCATCACAATTTGGCCCTTCTCAAAGTCCCTTAAATCTCTATGCTTGCCCATTTTTCATGTTTTTAGCACATCACCTTCAAGAACTGTTTACTTTCTGCTTTATATATCCTACCCATTGACAGGTGCCATTGTAACAAGGTCATCAATGTGATTCACTTCACCTCTCAGTGGTTTTAATGTTGCGGCTGAATGGTGCGTGTATAAGATTTTTCGAAAGAGTTTACCTATAAGGTGCAGGACCTAGAAAAGCTGGTTTATTCACTTGTTTCAAGAATATTCTATCACAATACTTTTATGTTCATGCCTATTTCTAACACCTCCCCCCCACCCCACCACAAGACAACCTCCAGCTGCAGATGGCTGCCTCGGTTCTATTTTTAATTTGTGTTTCCATATACTGCTATCTTCAGCTCTGGGTTCCTCCAAACATGCATCTAGACTGCTTTCTAAGGCAGGGGTGGTGTGCGAGGGTATGCCACACACACACAATGTTTTAGACACTTTGGTTGGTGGGATTTCGGTTACAGGTAAATTTGCGGGGTTGGGTTTGTTGCTGGAGGGTTTTATGTAGATATTTTTTATTCTTCTGGATATTCTCTTTTTTTTTTTTTGCACACCTATGGCAAACCACAATATATTAACTTTGAATATCCACGGCCTTGGATCCAACACAGAAGAGGTTTAGGGTGCTTGTGTGTCACAACAGGATTGATGAGGCCTTATTACAGGAGACTAAGTTTCTGGCATGCTACAAGCTCAGACTTTAGAAGAGCTACTCCCCTTGTCAAATCTGTCCTGGCTAACTCTCAGAAACAAGGCATAGCAATTCTATTTCATTACAGTTTCCGTGGTAAAATTTGGAAGACATTTTTTGACAAGTACATAAGGTTCTGCTGTGTATTACTTGAACTACAGCAAAAGAAAAATCACCTTCTCCTCTCATATGTGATTAACTAAATTTTCCCTTTAAGAGACTAGGACGTTATGTGCATTTTGCCACCCCAACAGCCTGCCCCTCATTCAATTAGATCACTATATAAACCTGTGTTGGTTTAGATTCTTCATGACTTATTTTATTCACCATACTATCATTTACATTTGAGGTATGACCATATTTTTACCATGCAATCATTGGCAGCTTCACTGTCATACTCAAAACTGAAACTAGCCTCATTCTATTGGCTCTTTCAAGGATGCTCCTACTTTTTAAATCCATCTAGGGAGCCACCAGACATTTCCCTTCATTCCAACAAAGGAGTTATCCCAATGACTAGAATACATTTCCCTCACTTTAAGAGCTCTGCAACGACTTCCCCTTGAAATAAACAATTGTTGGTGTTTAGATCCCCAATTTTCACATTCTTATTAAAAACTAAAGTAGTCCATCCAATACATTTTCTACCCTAATCTGTGATAGATCACATTCTTTCCATATTTTGTCCTAATAATGTCCCAGGTTAGAGCTGGTAGTGGCCTGCCATTTTTTGTCTTCCTTGACTGCCATCGAAGCTGGTATGACTGCCCCTAGATTACCCTCTCTTCTCCCCTTCCCAGCACTAAAAGCAAAATCTCTTGCTGCCAACTTGGGGCCTTTAATTTGCTACACGTTACAGACCTCCCTGAGGTATAAGTTTAGACTTCAATCCTTTTTATCCTTTCACCTACATATTTTGGCAATATTTCTCTGTCTTTAGGTATCCCCTTCCTTTTGCTTTACAATTTTTGCAACTCTATATCCCTTACCATACAACCGGTAGCATCACTATTATGCTCATCTGTGCAAACTTTAAGCCTTTATCAACTTTGTTTGGTACCGGGGACTTTCCTTGATGCTTCCACCCAGAAATTTCCACCAGTATTTTATGTTCATCTAAAATTCCTAAACTGTGCAACAGTTAATTTAGGTTACTGTTCTTATTTTACTATGCAAAAGTGTTCTGCCTTAAGTCTGTCTTTTGATCCCAAGTTCTTTTATGCATATATTTTGGGAATGCCCCAGTCTCTAGTTTCTGGATGTCTATTGCCAATTTTCAGGCTGACTGCCTTAACACACTACCTTGCACAGCTTTCCACAAATAAGCAATTTTGTTTAGTTTTTAAGGTTTGTTTGGGACATGGCTACTAATTTTAACATAATACACATTACCATTTTTCAGTGATCTTTTGTAGAACATCAGTATATGCATGCATGAAGTATTACATAAATCCTCCTCAAGTTAAGGGGCTGTTGAGTTTAGCTCAGCCGATACACTTCTAAAGAATAACTCAAACATGGCTATAAAAGGATTATGAACTTTATTTCAGGCTGTGTCTGGCAAAGACCACTACCAACTGGACACGATAACACCTACCTTATCTTTAAAGTAATGAGATCATTAGAAGTGCAGTGCTTAGATGTACATCTGAGTATAAATTGTATATTCAGTGTTTATAATGTCTACAAAAATAGTAAGAGCTAAGGCATTATTAGAATCATGTTCTCTTTGTTACCAAGCTTTTGCCAAACAGAGTGAAGCTCACTTCAGTCCCTTGCTACCATGCTACTTCAGTATAGTTTCCATTTAACAACAGTTCAATACAGAGTGTGTACATGGGTATAAGGAACATTATAATACATGAAAAAATTAGCTATTACAAGTTAAACTTAACAATATTTGTATATTTATAACTTTGTGTCTCATGAATACATTTGTAAATACTGATAGAGGTCAGTTAAGTGTCAAGGATGACATACACTGCTGAAAAGAACACAAATCTATTTCTAAAGGCTTAAAAGTACATACAGGTAAACGTTTTTCATCCTTAGTCTAACAATTTCAACAATTATTTAAAATGTATAGAAAATGTTTATTTCTTTCTGCATTAAGGTTACAAATCAACCATCAACTTTAGTATAAATGAAGTAATGAAAAACAATTTGTAAAAGGACTTCAGAATTTAAGCACACACTTGTTATGTATGAATGTAACCAAGAATTCATTAAAATACAATGACAAGTAGATGTTTCCCCTCTTTATAAAATTTAGAAGTATAATTACTACAAAGGATTTTACCATGAGCCTCCTCTCTCTCTTTTTTGTTTTTTTTTTTTTTAAATACAAAAATAGTTGGACAACGCAGAATAAACAGTGAAAAGCAATGAATGGAGGAAAATAAAGCCATGTGCCACTGGAGCTAATGGAAAAACCACTGACAGGTCCAAAACAACCAAAAGCCAACAGTGCAATGGAAGAAGCAGGAAGTCAGGAAGGCCATGCAGATAAAGTTGAAGAGGGAATTGTGGGAATGGTGGGACACACCTCACTGCTGCGGTTCTGGAAACCGGTCTCCTCTCCCTTCACTTCCCTCGACACAATCAGCAGAAATTCTGACTGGTGGTCCCTCCCGTAGCTGTACGGGGAGCCTATACTGACAAGCTGCAACAACCAATCAGAGCATATAGTTGGATCACTTGGTTTCAAAATGACACCGGAGCCCACCTCTCCACCTGTAAAAAAAACACTAGAAAAATTGTCTAAAAAATGTTTGCTACTTTATTAGTATGGGGCTAAATTCCAAACAGAGAAATCTGGAAATTTATGCTGGATATACAATGGACACATACCTGCTGAATAAATGGCTGGAGGCTAGCACTCCTCAAACAGCACTTTCATCTTTTCTCATGCAGGGATGGAGCAGAACTCAATACAAGTCTGAAGAGCAATGATATCTGTGAATGAGCCTTTTTACTTATTTTTCCATCCACTTACACCAGAATTTTCTCTTTTTTTTTTTTTATATAAACACTACAGTAGCTTTCATTTAGTTTCATCAATAAAGTTGGCACTGGCCAGTGCATACAGGAGCCCCCCCCCCCCCCAAAAAAAATCATATGGCAATTACAGTACCTGAACAAAGGTCACAAGCTAAAAGGATCATCCCAAACTCTACCTAAAGGTAAACATTTTTTTTTAACTCCTCTCTTGGGTATGCAAAGTTCCACAATGGCGCTTATCATCACAAGGGGCCTCATGTATAAACAGTACATACGCACATGACACAGGATTTAGGAAATATACCAAAAATTACTGCAAATCGTTTATAAATTTAAGGCACTTAATTGTAATCATACTGTAACAATATATAAAGTATCTATCTATCTATCTATCTAATGGTGCACTGACTAGCCAAACCATTCCAACTACCATAGCTGCTTTAGCGTACAAGACATTGCAAATGGAAAGAAAAAAATCAGAAGAGGGCACACATTTATAGATGATGATGACTGCCTTCTAAGTCGATTTTGATTTCCAAGAGCTATTCTCTTAGTGCTGTTTGCTGAACTAGTGCCAGCCTTCCAAAGGACCAGGTAGAGTACAATTTCTTAAAGTTTGCCTTTGCAAGTTCTGTCCACCCTTGGGTTTTTAGCCACAGGAGCTTTTCAATGTGAACATGTTGACCGATCGGGTATTTCACAAACATCACTGGGATGGTATTATCTGCTTGTCATCCAGATATATAATATTTCCTTACACTGTGGTTGAACATCAACGTGCAATTCGCAGCAACGCCTGGTTTTCCAAATGTAATCGGAGCAGTCAACTGCATGCACATTACTATTCCAACGATTCTGGACAAGTTGCATCAGCCAGGGATGAATCGCCAAAAGAATGAGCTTGTATTACGTCATCTATAGCAAGAGGACCTATTAAAGCAGCAATTCTGCACTGTCACATGCACTTTTTCTTTCCCCCAACTAGCACAGCAAAAGGCAAACAGTCCTTTTAAACATAGCAAGTCACCTCAAAGAGCTTTGTAATGACCAGAGAATCTATCCATTGTGGCAACTGGTGCCGATGCCACACTATAAAGGCACCTTCAGAGAAGATATCCGCTTATGTAAACAGAAAGCATTTACACTCAATGTGTTGCTCTATAGTCCTCAGAAAGTGATGCATTGTGCAAGCATCTAGCGTGCTACATAATGTGGCACACAATTGTGGCTTGCTCATACTTAAACAGATGTAGTATGATGAACGTGACCCTGACCCATCAAATGATCAGCCAAATCAGACAGTTACAACTTTGTTTGAATGTAATTAGAGATGCAGCATTTTTTTTAACGAACTCATTTAATTTGTGGTCAATATCACAAAGTATATCCCTTATATTCCTTAGTTCATTGGCCATATCTCTTAAAAACATCCACTATTGCATTTTGTAACTCCAGAACAACACCTGTCAGCACACAGCCAGATGGTCGCCCAGCAGTTTCCAATGCAGAGGTGTGTGGAGTCACACCTTTGACAAGGGGTCAGCTTTTGTAATATTGTCTGAAACAGAATAAAGAGCCTGCGGGCTACAACTCACATTTTTTTTGTCGACTTTGATATCTGACCACTTTTTTTTTTTTTTTTTTTTTTTTTAATTTCGGACACTGCGACTTTCTCAGCTTGAACTTTTGAATGTCTCCGCCATGCTATACCACTCTATTAATGTCCTTTGGTTGCTTATACCACTGTTTACGCCAACAAATAGTATGTTTTTCCTTGCCACCACTTCACATTCGCTGAAATAATTATTTTTCCCTATATGCTTTTGCGATTGTCTTTTAACAAAACACTGAATGGAAATGGCTAATTATATTGATTTGCATATTCAAATATGCAAAAGTCAGGGAGGAGTCGGGGTGGAGCTGTAGGTGCATGCATGTGCATTAAAACTGACGTTGATTGGGCTTTATAAAAGGGAAAGTACATGGAACTAAGTGAACGCACAGTTCTATGCATCTGAATTTTTTGTGCGTACGCACATTTCCAGTTTTGTTCGTATGGTATGTTTTAGTGTGAATTCTATGCACGTCGTTATACATGAGGCCCAAGATGACCAAGTCAGTTAGAGAAAAAACACACACATACAGCTGTGATCACTCACAAACCTGCTTCATACACTATGTAAAAAATGGGAAACTTTCTTCAAAAAAAATAAAAAAAAATAATAAAAAAAAATAAAAAATAAAAACATTTTAGCAAGTCAGTCAATATCAAACACTGAACTAGAAGGAAGGGTTTACCACTGCCTGGGACATGCTTATAGTCAGATAATAGAAGTGTATAGAAACAAAAACTGTTTACCTGCCATGCTTAAGGAGGCCATTACTAAAAAAATAAACTTACAAGCCTCACAATTCAAGGAGGCGCTAAAGAGTGACTGGGCATAAAACACATTAAAGCCACATACCACTTAAGAATGCTATTCTCTCAATGGCATTACAAAAGTCAGTAAACTAAGAAAGTGCAATAATTCAAGGAATGGAAACTGGTGCCACTGTGCCAGAGCATAAGCTACAGATGCAAATATTACTACTAATATGCCCTTGCTTAAGTCCCACTCCAGCAATGGAGTAAAGCACTTCCCTTTAAATGGAAAAAAAAAACAGAATTCCAGCCAGTTAGTCCACAATTGCAAAAATCCTTTTGGCTGAAGGAAACAATGTTCACGAAGTGATTTTTTTATTGAACAGTCTATTGATAAATCCAAGGCAATGGGAGGAAAATAATCACGAAATGTTACAAGTCTGACTAAATATTGAGAAAGTGCAAACCACGAGGAGAACCAAAAACTTGCTTATCAAAGTAATACACAAAGGAAATTCTGATAAAGCTATCATCACCTCACTGCAATTACACTCCAGCTCAACAAAATACTGATGAAAGTTGTCAGTTTTTAGAATCCTACATTTACAATGTTTAAATTAGTCATCATAACATAGCTGCTGGGCAAAAACCACATAGCAGAACACAGCCTTTATCCAATCACACCTACAGGCCAATATTGTGTCCTGAGTTCACAGGACAGCTGCCATCTGCCACCATCCCTAGACAAAGTTTACCTTCAAGGTTTCTTACCATTAGGCTAGAAGCAGGCCAATTAATGAATAGCTAGGAGATGAAACTCCCCGAAAAACACTTTGGGGTTAAATGCATTGGGGACATTCATTTGTGTGATGCATTTTTATTGGACCATGACATTTTAATGTGATGGGATATAGGAACATTCTCAGCTGAAAGTGTCTTTTTTAGTGGTGGGGAGTAATTAAATGCACAAAATCACTTATGGTAAACACATCCAAAATGTCAGAGACCTTGTAATTATTTTTAGGATCTTGAGCGGACATACTAATGCAGGAAAATCAGTTATGCCACCTTTACAAATGTACACCAACGAAAAAAATGACCAAGTATGCAATTGTGGGATAGGGTGAGAGATGTTTGGGGTTGGAAAAAACTGAGTGATGTTTCAGAATCTCTTGCCTCCTTTACAAAGACAGACAATACACCTCCACATCCTTCAAGAATGAATCTATGTACAGATGGGTTGAGTGGGACTACTGTTGTGCCCTTTAATACGGATACATAAAATAAAGAAATTGAATTAACATAAACATGAGAACAGGAACCAATACACATTTACAACCAAAATTATTTTCTTCCTGGTCAGAGAACTAGGGCTATAGGTCCTACAATAATTAAAAAACATTAAGAATTTACTTGTAAAGAAGAAAACATGAGGCAGCTTTTTATTCTAATTCTAGGGAACTGTGATTCTTGGCTACATTTTACCAAGCTTTGGTCTTGTGCAAGAAAGGACTCTTTCTCAAGGACTCTTTCTATGCTTGGACATTTAAAGTCATGTGCAGTACTACAGATGCCTTAGAACATGGGAGGGATGGAAAATTTAATAAAGACAAGAGTTCAATAAAAATCAGAAATTGACTTATGCTGTGGTTGTGTTCTATGTGGATTTTTGGAGTTACCACTTGTGATGTCAACTTCCCTCTTTGTTGTGGTCACAGGAATTTTTGCTTGCTGTACAGGGAGAAACAAGGCTATGAATTTGACATTTAGTCTCCACAAAATTCAATTAAACCTCTATTTTTACTTTTTGTAAAAATGAGCAAAACAAAACAGTGTATTGCAGTGCTTTAAATATATTTTAATCACAATTTTTTACCCAGACTTAAAAAAAAATGTTATTAAATGAGATGAAAAGTCAATATTACACCCCATTCAAGATAAATCAGGCAGCATTGTCCCACTGGGAGTTCACATGAAATTTTCCACTGGGAAATTCTTATTTCCCATCATGTGAAAGCATCATTACAGTTGACTTCTTCAAAGAGATTGTGTCTGAATGTTTACAGACCCTTTCATGGTATACAGCATAGTCAATGACTTTAGTAAACACTCATTCAAACAGGTTAAGAAGCCAGCAGTGGAGTTTCAACCTGTAACCAGATGCTATACAGGCTGTACTAACTGCTTTAAGAAAGTATTTATGCTTTTCTTTATTACATATCCTACATTGACTGCTCTGTGACTTTAAAATAATAATCTTTTTAAATCTCAAAATTTAAGTTCATACCTGTTCAAACTTCCAACCATCTGACATTGTTGAGACCATTTGGGTCAGCTCTTCTTCCTGGCACTGCAGGACTCTGTACACATGCTTCACAGGAACCTGGTGAACAAGTATAGAAAATGAGCCACAGTGCGAAAAAGGAAGACACGGTGATTTGTCTTGACAAGAGGCTAAATTCCTGCAGAAGGGCTATTGTAAAAACAGATACAAAATATTTGGGGAAGCACATGTTAAGTAATGCTCAACAAAATGTCCATAGCACATTTCTGATCATTTATTTCTACACAAAATAGTATTCTGAGACCACTCTCGCCCACTGAATGCTTACGATACATTAGCAAGACTCCAGAAACAGACGAGAGGCTCAATGTTTTCCCCCCAGATGTAGGAACATGACAAATAAATCAGCTTGGCTGTGAAAACTATATTCTTATTCTAAACTAGCGGTGATGGTTAAAAAGTAACAGCAAAAAGCAGAAATTTTAATAAACAGAACTCCTCTTGATACCTTGATGTATACAGGATCAGGTGGAGCTAGAGAGGAGGAAGGTCAAGGACTTAATTCAGCATTAACAAAACTTTGGGAAAAAAAAGTAACAATAAAATGTCTGAAATGTTAAGATTGAATTATTTAATAATGAAACACAAGAAAGTGTAAGTTTTCGGTTGTAGCGATCAGCTCTGAATAGTGCTTGGGGCACACCAACTGAGCCTACCAGTGATGTGTACACAATGCGGATCATTCACAACACAAGCACCACTGAAGGAACACTCAATTCACTCACACACAAGGGTAATATGACTACTTATGGCAGCAGGACATTGCACACATTTTGTTTCTCTCCAGACAGCCTGCATGTTATGCACAGTCAATTCTGCATCATAATATACACAGCAAGCGTAATTAATACAAAGGTAATTGGCAATCAAACAGTGTGCTGGTAAATCTGGTGAATTATTCGAAGCACTGGTCCTGAAAGAACATCAAGTGTAATATAACTAATCTAAATGGTTTAATGAAAAATGCAATTAGTGTGAATACATGTACTTGTACATAAAGCTCACATGACAATGATAGGCCTGGCCCAATATAGCAAAACTTAGTAAATGAATTGGACAAACCTGAGATGTTTTACTGTCTCGCTCTCTTATCCGGTCTTTTATTAATTTTATTAAGGATGTAATATTATAGAACTCTGCTTCTTCCAGGACTCCTAAAATAAAAGAAAAAGGACAACAAGGTTTTTGGGTTTCTCAATTTCCAATAAATCCACAAAGAAAGGATGCATCTTTACTAATATTTCTGATGAATAATGCCTCCTTCTAGATCCTACTGGGATGTTCAAATGATGGCCAGGTCTCTCTGCTCAAACTGATTATTCTCTGTCCAGTCACTTGAGCATGTCCAGCACAATCTATTGTTGTTCTTTTCATATAGGACAGACAGACAATGTCAACTGCCAAGCATGTCTCTTGAAACATATACTTTCACATTACCTTCATTTATATTTTTATTTTAAATGAACCAAACTTAACTTATTAGCTCAAAAACAAAGAACAAACCTTCTTCTGCCAAATCTTTATTGATGACAAGTTTCCCATGTCTCAGATAATTTAGGACTGGACCAAAATATGTGGGGTCTCTGTCTATTAAATAGGCACCAGTTTCATCCTAGAGTGTGAAGAGAAAGTTGTCATTAGATTTTACAAAGAAGAGGACTCTGAAGCCAAGAGAGGAAAAAAAGCAAACAGCTGACATAAGGGCTATAAGACAAAGGTAAACTTTCTGGAAGAAAGCAGCCACTGACAATGCAGAGCCCATTTCCAATGTAAATATCCCCTGCTGTAACTTCAGCTATTTGCCTAGTGTACAATCCTGCTTTTTTCCAGGGACACACAATATTTGCACATATGCAAATCAAGAAAGCTTTAACTGCTGGAGAGCCATTACTTTATTAAGTGCCCTAAATGAAATTATATTTGAACAGCAAAAACTGATGCAAAGTTCTGTAGAAGGAAAAGCTTACATTAAGTTAATGAGACATTTTCTTCAAATGGGTCAGACCAAGTCCCAATCAATGGTGCAAAATTACAGTACTTTTAAATAAGTGGACTAATAATTTCAGATGCATGCATTTGAAGTGAGCATTGGACAGTAAAATTTCACAGCACAAATGACCAGTATTTAAAAAAACAGCCAGAGTGAATTACTTAATTTACCAAGTGGTGAAAACAGACTACATAATAACATGCCTGTATAAAATGTATAAGACAATGTGTGTACCTGCATAGCCAAATTTTACTGTCAGATACTGGATTTAAAATACACCAAAATGGACCTAAAAGTATCTTCATTTATAATAAAATTATGCATATCCTGATGCAAAGCCCAGTTAGACTATCAAGGGTAGGATCTTACAACAGATAGTGTGGGTCTGCCATAAATGTGTGTGCAAATCAAAACAAAAACTTGGAAAATTGGAATTTAAAGAGCAAACGGCATTACTTAAATCTGAACTGGTGTAACTCACACCTGTCAATGTTTCATTCTGGTTACACAAATTACATCTCAGCCATCTGCTATAATCAGGAGCTTGTTGGGCTCCTGATTACCGTCTGACTACCATACACACAACTGTCTTATTCTAGAATGAAGCTTTGGTAAACATCACATATTTCAGGGATATGACTGCATCTCTTTATACAAAATCCTGTTATAGTCAGGAACAGCACAATGCATTAGCTCTACTGAATTTATTATACAACACTTGTAACCAAAGCCATGAATGTATAAAGAATTATTTGAAGAATACACCATCCTCAGGGACAGGATTTTAAAAAGCTTTAATAACTTTAAGAAGAGCCATGCCCATGCCCACTTTATCTGCGCTTTGTGGTCCACCACTCTTCATGTTAGTTCTTCTCAACTGTACATATCAGTTAATTTGCTGTGCTGTTCGGTTAAGGTGGCATTTCTTCACCTTGTTAAGAGTTCTCTTTAACTGAAGCGACACTGGCTTAAAGGAAACTATCAGTTTCTTTCAATATGATTAATTCAGTAAAATGAAGAGACAGCTTTTTGCTTAATTAGCTCTAATTTTGGTGAATGAAAATGAACTTTAATAATACAAGACTCAACTGAACAAACTGGTCAGTTTCTAGAAAAATAAAACCACTTCAGAAATAGCCAACTGTAGTATGAAGATGCCTCAAAGCACCATCCTGCAACATGTCTGAACTGGAGTTCTAATTAGGAATGCACCAATACCTTTTTTGACAGCTGATACAAAGTACTTCATGAACACTGCTATTAAAAGCAATGAATGGTGCAGCAGTTTTAAAAAATATACACGGTTTAATACACCAAAGTTAATAAAAACTGACTTTTGTTTAAGAAATACACATGTATTATTTAATAACATTAACAACAACTCTTGTAAATGTGTAATATTTGACCAACACCAAATATAAACTCCTTAAAAAAAAAACAAAAAAAAAAAACGGAATTTCCATAAACCTCACTGAAAACAAAAACTGAAGCCTAAAATGTCAGAGGTAGATTCCTGTTATATTGTAAAACAACTCAGCTCATTTCCCCTTTTCCTATAATTCTTGAAACCCTTCACTGACCACATTGGTACATAGCACTGACAGAAGCTCTCATGGTCAAGTAGCAAAGGAAGGGAGTCCCACTATATTAGTTACCCAGTAGCAGGGACCACCATCTAATCTCTGGATATTTGGTTCAGAGAGGTATGTCAGGACTTCAGGTTCATGTTTGCCACATGTACATAGTAGAATGAAATTCTTACTTGCATGTCTATTCAGAATATTAAGAGGAATACAGTACTAACAATACACAAGCAAATGAACATTTGTACTGTATATAGATTTTAATGGATTATCAATATTTTGCCTGTTCTTCAGTTATGGTGTGTCGGTAAAGCATTATATAATTATGACTCTTACACAATTGCTTAAAAGAAACAGGTGAAAAGTGATTTAATGAATGCAACACTTGAAAACACAGTCCTCCACAAAAATAGAAATCTATACATTAGTGCTTGATCAGCAAAATTCAGCAAAGTGTTTTTTACAAAGCAAATACACAGTGTGATGTTTTCCTGGAAATTCCTCCTTTCCATGAGATTTCTCAGCACCACATACTTTATGCATGCAGATTAGCCATGTGGCACTGCAATTAGCCATGTGACACAAATGCTAGACAAAACATACCTTAAAAGGAGAGCCCCCAACCCCTCAGTCTGAAAACAAAGGAAACCCTGTTAATAGTAAAAGATGCATTACTATTTATGAGGCGTTTTTTCTTGATGTGTGGAGCATATGAACAGATACATGGGAAACAAAAGACATTCCAGCTACACCCTGAGCTGCGACTTCCAAGAATGGAATGAGCCAGTTCCACACCTCAGCGTTGTGGCACAGCCTCTCCGAGTGTAATGATCTATATTTTATTTACTTATTGCTAATTTGAGGCTATTTGTTGTATTTTGTTAGTGGTATTCGTTTCACCGGAGTCTTTTTTTGTCTGAGGCATGAGATGGTGCGATTGTTAGCAGTGCTGCCTTATAGCACAGAGCACATCTGTGGCCACAGTAATTAGTCAAGAATAGTTGGCAGACATTTCCCAAGACCTCAAGGATATCTAAAACACCATTGCACCATTATAATCCACTCAAAACTAGTTCAGTTTCTCCTTCCCCATTGACTTCAATGTATTTTGCTGCCTCATAAATCTAAATGCTTGGGTTCCATGTGGGTTTACTCCAGATACTCCTCACAAATACGAGAGACGTGTGTTACGGTAATATACCATTAAAAACTGGTCCCAAACAGATGTGTGGGAAGGAACAACGGACTGGTATTTCACATTCACTCAAGGTTGATTTCTGACTTGTATATAACACTGCTGGGAAAGTCTGGAGTATCCTCCTTATGCAACACTGAACTGAAGTTTGGTAATTTTATGACAAATTCCTTCTCCCACCCTCCAATGCAATGATCAACTATGTAAACAGTTATCTTAAAAACACACACACAAAAAAAAGCCATTAGGTGCAAATTTTTTTGAATCAGTACTTCATACTAAAAGGATGGGATGATCAGACATAGCGAGCTATTCCATTACTTAAAAATAAATAAAATGCATCCACTGTCACACTGTACAGAATGTAGAATGAGTATACCAAAGTTATGCTTGAAGGCTTCCTGTTAAGGGAAATCAGCTATATTGTTCCAGATAAGAAACAAAGAAATAGACATAGCACTGCAATAATTTAAGTTTACCTAGAAATGTGACTGTGTCAACAAGGAACATTTTGACTAACAAAATAAATGACTGTCACCAAAAGGTTTCCTTTTCAATTACCTTAATAGCTGTGCAACTATAGAGCAGCATGAAAAATGAGGTGGACTCTCACGAAACACCACCACACATGAACTTGCATTATCTGCATATTATACACAAACAAATAACCTTTAGTATTCAATACCTGCAGAAGAACAATAAGCACCAGTTTATGGGAGGATACTCTGAAGTCAATTAAATATAACCAGAAATTAAGATGGGCATCTCCCTGAAGATTTCTTGTGACACTGTTGAGTACTAAAATGAACAGGTGTATGGATGTCTAATCCCCAGCCTGTTATAAAGGTTGCTGCTCCCGAAAAAGAATTTGCAAATATTACCTATTGATAAAGGCATAGCAGATACAGTCAGCATTTTGGTCAGGCTTGCTCATTTAAGGCAAAAGTGCTTTGGAAAATTAAAAAATAAAGGTTAGGTACGAATTAAGAAACGAGCTTTGCTGTAAAATGTCCATTTTGGGTAATCCTTTCACACATTTTCAAAAATCAGATAATCACTTTTAGTGCTAACATATGCCACACTTAATGTTAAAACTGTGTTACAAGCCAATATAACCTAGATAACAAGTATGAAATCAAACTTTCTAAATTAGGCATGATTCTCACTGTGGTGGCGTCTCTTCACCAGCAAATGACAGACTGGGGATACTGGGATATGACAGGAACAGCTTACAACAAAATGTATGCTTTGCCTAAACTTCAAACAAAAACTTTCACAAACAGCTAAATAAACAAAGGCAGTCTGTCAGTTCTTTGGTTTCAAGAATTAAAATTAAAAATAGAAATTATATATGAAAAAGGTTTCATTTTGAAAGGAGATGTATAAAACAAATTTCAACAGATCAATGAATAATTATTTTTTGTAAACTGCCCTTCACCAAGCATGGCCTCAGGAAACGTGTACAAATTTACAGCTATAATGCAATAATAACTATGAACTGCTAAAACTTACAACATACACAAACAATAAAACTAAATGTTGCCACTGCACAACTGAAATGTCAAACATTTACTGTATATACACATGTGGCCTTATTTTTAAGATGATCATTTCAAGGTCATTGTAGATGTTTGGGGAAATGTGTTAGTTTACCATAAACAATTCATTAAACATGAATGGCAGACCAATTTTAAAATGATGTAATTTCAACATTTGCCAGTTTATTTGCTTATCTACACTGCAATGCTGGACATTTTTACCAAGGTTTCACAATACTTCTTAAAGGGTTAAAAATACAACCAAACAGTTGAATTTATGATCAGTGATTTAATATGAAGCCTGAAGCATACTACAGAAAATGTTAGCATAGACAATGCCTCCAGACACCACATCAGTAAGCAACTGCATTATTGTTTTGAACACCCCATTAAAAAAAAAAAACAAAAAAGCAGCAAGGTTTGAAATAAAGGTAAAGCAAATGATGACTAGAACTAGGATTATATTTTTTATTTATTTAATTATTTTAAGATGTCTGGTGCTGGTCTTTTTTTTGTAGTAAATATAACAAGAACAACAAGTAAAAGCACACAGTATCCCCATCAACTGATACAAAGCCTCCACTTCTTACCGAACACACCACAAATCATAAAACGTCTGATGTACTTGTCTTCACTTCAGACTAATAAAGAACATGATTTCTCCTTTGTTTTAAAGCACATTTGGACATAGCTCTGCTTCTTGCAGTTTTCTCCAAGAAACCATAAAATTACACATGAAAGGGAAAAAAAAAACCTCTCATAACAACAAAAATATTTCCCTTTGTTATAAAGAACCTTCTACTAATATTGAATTTTCGGTAAGCACGCAGACAGGCATAAAAAAATCTCATGCTCCATAACACAGGCTGTTCCTAACATTATGCATTTAACACACACAAATGCAAATTTGTATTTGGATTAATATTTGTCACACTAACTAGGGTTGTTGTGGTTTCCATTATAATTATGCTTCCATCATGGTTTTTCCTGTTGTAATTCTGATTACAAAATTGGGACATCAGTTTCTGCAATTATGAATATTTTTAAAACATGTATACTTTTACGTAATTTACTCCAAATTAAAAGGAGTCATTCCATTAAAAAGCAAAACATATTTTCTTTATTTTACATCCGAGGATATTGTGCAGTTAATAATGAATTTTACTCAATCATTAGTCCTCTGAAAATCAAAAATCAGTCACAAATGACGACAAATTAAGAAACAACCACATTGGTACATAGCTAACCTTTACAAAACCAAGTGTCCAAAGTTTCAGAAATGAGTTGCACAGTGGAAGAGTTGGAAATATTAAAATGGACACTTTTAAGAAACTTCAGTTGATCACAAAGGAAATAATGCATTTGTGTATGCCTCCCAGAGAAAGTGGGAGCAGGACTGCGGTGCTGTTTATATTCCTTCTAAGAGCAAGTTGCCACTAGGTTCAGATGCAACAAATAATATGAAATCTGATCCCTACCCAAAGCTTTGCAGGGTGGTAAGCTCAGATGGTGCAGCTTGCCAACAAATTCCATCCTAAGGAATCTGTTGCAGTATACTTGTTTTAGGTGAGTTTCTGTAGGAATCAAAACGAGTGTCTTATATTTTGAACTACTGCTCTTTTGGCTCCTCAACCAGAACGACAAAGCAAATGACAACACAGCTCTAATGACCACTTACTGAAGCCCTGCACTCCACCAAAGTCATGATAAAAGTAAGGGATGGTTTTGGCAAGGTTATAATATTATCCAGAATTCCCCAGCCTTGCGGAGAACAAAAGTTACCAGTCTTCATTATGGACAGACGAGAACTGAAAGGGGCACACTAAGGAAAATTAAAAACAATAGATATTGCATCTTGGATGCGCCAGAAGCTTGTGGTGTGTTTAGTTCCATTTCTGCAATGAAGGTTGCAGCTATGTGTAAACAGCTTTAGTGTGGTAAGGCCCCAGGGAAGGACAAAATATATCCAGAAATGCAGAAAGAACTGGATCTTGTGGGGCGGTTAACACACAGTATTAATATTGCATGGAGGAGAAAAAAGTGTAAACTGAAGAACAAGAGGGTGTGTTTAGATTACGGAGAGACAACACAACATTATCACACTGGAAAAAGCTATGCTGGAATAGTGGAATTACCACTCCAGGCAACAACCAAACTCAGATTCTGACCTGGCCATGGAATAAAAGGGTATACTAGCCAAATGTAACTTGAATATATTAAGTTTACTTGAAAAGATGCAAGTAGAGAACCCCCAGACTGACTGGCACCCTACTCTTCATCCGATGACTGATGGGATAGGCTCCCATTTCTCCACACACCTGCCCTTGATAAGTGGGTTGGGGAAAGAGTGATGGATGGATAGAATGGACAATAGAATAGGTAACAACTGCCCCCTGTGGTACTTTTTACCAATTTCTGTAATTAAATATTTGCAGTACTATGCAATACTTCAGATTTTTTTCAGGCCATCATCTTTGTCACAGATCTCTTGCTTGAGCAGGATTGCTGTGTTTTTGGTTGGACAGAATCCACTGTTATTAATGACAAGCGGCTTTCTGTCAAATACTATTGAGCAGGGTAGGGTGTGAGAAGCAAGCATATTGTGGCACCTTTTTTGTCAGTCCCATTCTAGAAATTTTGGGCAAAAAAACATGACTGACTAAACACGTTACAGAGCCATTCATTTTTTTTTTTAATTTGCAGATAGGCTGCTGTAGAAGACCATGGAATTGCTAGTGTTGTTCACACAAAAGTACAACACTTCTTTATATAGCTCTTGCCACATCAGTCCAAGAACTGTGGTATTCACAGTGTAGTATATTTCTTTAAAGTAAGAGTGCAAAAAGTATATACGTCACTCTTTGAACACTTGACAGTCCCTACCCAATCAAAACTGCCACAAAATGTAGAATAAAAGTTGATAATATACACGCCGTACATCTTCACCCCCACCTATAATTACACAATTTCATCTATAAATAAAATACAGGAGGGACTTTAGATTAGAACCACTTCTTCGTGTGAATGAGTGGCATCTGCACAAGTAGTGAGGATGACCCTTGACTGCCTCTCCTGGAGGTACAACAGGCATGGCCAACAGGGAAAAGACATGAGACAGACCCAGGTCACTGCAGAGAACTTTTTCCCACCTGATCTATAAGCAGCTATGAATATCAAATAAGGAACAGGAGGCTGTTTCTGGGGTTAGAGGTGTCTGGAGTGATGAAATTAGTCAGTTGCTGCAGTGACACTAATGAATAGCTGACGGAGAGAGATAAGACAGAAACATAAGTTCACATATTTCATTATCTTGTGCTTCTGCGCTCCTTTTCTGTAGCTTATAAACAAGAGCTGTGAGTTTAATAAGAGCAATGGATGATGAAGTAGACATATTTTCCAAAGTGCAGAAGAAATTAAGATGAATGTACACAAAATAAGATGCCAACATAAGAAATCACATGTTGGACTGTTCCTTCACCACAGTGAAGGGGAATTGGAGAGGAATGTTGGGAGACCTAGGAATGCTTAGAAAAAACAAATTATAAAAAGGCATCCTCACTGGAATGATCTCCACTAAATATTTGCTTCCCAAGATGAACTTCAAGATTATTTCCACCAGAATCTGCCCAATTGCAGGTAAACTTAGTATATTAATGAGGAAGGAAAGCATGAGCATTGTGAATATTTAAGTAACAGATACTAGCTTTAAGGAGTATTTAGGAGTAATGCTCAGTAAAAAACACATCTTAATACGACATTGGCAGTTTTATGAAAAGCAGTGACTAAAGCTAGACAATGTTATCGTAAAAATGTTTTAGTAAAAATGAACATATTCTTAATAGTAAAAAAAAAATAAAAAAAAAAAATGAATAAATGCACTTCAACAAAAAACTCATACAGGACAAAGAAGATTACAAGAATGTAGTCTCTAAATCACAAACCACAAAATGTTCATTTAAAGTTATTATAATTCTTTTTCACCTGTATAGTCCAAAGAGTGACCCGACTATAAACTGATACTATAGTATACAATGGTGATATCAGTTATGATGGATTACTGTTGACCTTTCGAACAGTCCAGTAACATTAGAGTGCAAGTAGTTCATCGGAAGGCATATTCTCACACAAGGCTTATTTGGAATTGCCAATTCACTGAATATCAATTTTTGGGGACGGGGAAGTAAAACTTGACTACCCAGCAAAAAACTCAGGCAGACTTAGATGGGAATTCCATTTCTGGGATTTAAACCCAGGTCAATGTATCCATGAGGTAGCATCACTATCCACAGTGCAACCATGCTGACCACTGCCCCATATTCTAATAAAAAAAATACAATATAATTCTTAAAACCATTTCAGATAAGGTTTAAGGATATTTATAAATGTTCTAACACTGATAATCTTGCAACAAAGAGAGCTATCAGTAGACAAATTAAAAAAAATGCTGATTATGAAACCCACTCATCTTTTTACCAGAATTGCTAATTTCAATTTTAAGATTGCATGGGACTAGAAGCTATTCTGGCAGCACTTTAACACATTGCATGACATCACACAATACTTTGAAAAGCAATATGCCTGACTACTGGGTTTTATCCTCACTTTAAGCTTTAAAAGGAGTATATGCTTCCAGTGACCTAACTTGAATGTTTTGCCACTATGTTTAATTCAGCAACTGCCTATATACCTTATGTGGCACTTGAAGCCTTACTGGAACGATGCTCATTCTGAAACTGACATCTAAACTCTTCTGAAATGAAGTGCAGCAGTGAATGAGAACACTGTAAACACTTGATGCACAGTATTATGACACCTCATTTTCAAGAGTATATGACAATAAAAAAAAACTGTTTATGTTATATAGTTTCAATTCGATTAAATTCCACCCAAAATTATTATTATTTCTTTTTATTTTATTTACCTAGGTTGTTTGTATTAATTAATGACTGCGAGTATTAATCTCATTTTTAAGGAGAACAAAAGGCAACAAAATTACTGACACAATACATGTACACTGGGGGCCAATACTGAACAGCAGCAAACAAAGTGCCTTTGAAAGGGAAAAATATATATATATCTCAAAAATACTTGGGTCACATAGCCTACCAGTCACATATCAAGTTTAGATGAAAAGTTTGTTCTCAATTCAGAATACTACACTTTCATTCATGAGAGGATTTTCCAGAAATGATTTAATTAATGACATTTTAGCAAAAATACAAAGATGCGAGATGCTGTGAGCTTACAATTTGACACCAATATGTGGATTGTGCGACAAGTAATTCAAGTTTTTCTTTTTCCTAATGAACATTTTCATATCATTAGATGTTATCGTTGGTCCCCATTTACGCTATTGCACCAGTAGTTTTGTTACTGTTATTCTCCATAAACATATGGGCTAAGAATCAGAGAAAAAAAATGTTGAACCTGAAACTTTGAACCTAAATTTATTGCAAAAAATTGCAATAACCAAAACATGAACAGATTTGTAACAAATTCCAATACTTCGTAAATAACGTAAACAAACACATTTTAAGTGCTGAACACATTTCAATGAACACATCCAATAAGCATATTTCAAGAGCTTCCTTTTGCCAAAACAAATGAATATTTAACTAGTAAGTGGAATGCAAAAAATAAATGAATTGTAGCACAGATTACTGACAGGTAGAGAATGATCAAATTACTTTGCAGTTTTGACTACTTAAACATTAATGCCTTTAAACAAGTGAAATATGTAGTTTCTCTCTTTCACTCTTGTAGGATTACAAAGAAAAAACCCTACAGCTGATCTGAACAGTCAATCTTAATAGCACATTTCAGTCCTCCGACAGCTTTTTTCTGAACAGTCAATCTTAATAGCACATTTCAGTCCTCCGACAGCTTTTTATAGAAGTCAGCGAGTTACTGTGAATCAAAGGTCATGCTCCTCAAATGCAGTAGTATTTATTTTTTTGGTTCCATACATGGCAAACGCTGTCTTGTCCAGACACAGATGCAGCTGCGGTGGCAATTTGTGTCACTCTCTTTAACACCGATGTAAATTATACAACACGAGTAGCTTGCCTGTGCATGTTATGTAGTACTATACCTCAAATGCTATGATCATGTGCTGCCGGACAGACAGAAAATGCGAGTTTTCCCATAGGTCAAGGCCTTAAAGATGAGAGAGCTTCTAGGTAGAATATTCAGTGAAAACCCAAATTTGCCAAGTTGTGAGGTAAAACTATGAGCTCTCAGTGAGGTAAAACTATGAGCTCTCAGCTCCTTGTATATTACGAAACTAAAAAATTACAACCAGGTCAGTCTGTTTGCTATAAGGCACTACGTGACACATACTTACAGTGGTGTGAAAAACTATTTGCCCCCTTCCTGATTTCTTATTCTTTTGCATGTTTGTCACACAAAATGTTTCTGATCATCAAACACATTTAACCATTAGTCAAATATAACACAAGTAAACACAAAATGCAGTTTGTAAATGGTGGTTTTTATTATTTAGGGAGAAAAAAAAATCTAAACCTACATGGCCCTGTGTGAAAAAGTAATTGCCCCCTGAACCTAATAACTGGTTGGGCCACCCTTAGCAGCAATAACTGCAATCAAGCGTTTGCGATAACTTGCAATGAGTCTTTTACAGCGCTCTGGAGGAATTTTGGCCCACTCATCTTTGCAATATTGTTGTAATTCAGCTTTATTTGAGGGTTTTCTAGCATGAACCGCCTTTTTAAGGTCATGCCATAGCATCTCAATTGGATTCAGGTCAGGACTTTGACTAGGCCACTCCAAAGTCTTCATTTTGTTTTTCTTCAGCCATTCAGAGGTGGATTTGCTGGTGTGTTTTGGGCCATTGTCCTGTTGCAGCACCCAAGATCGCTTCAGCTTGAGTTGACGAACAGATGGCCAGACATTCTCCTTCAGGATTTTTTGGTAGACAGTAGAATTCAAGGTTCCATCTATCACAGCAAGCCTTCCAGGTCCTGAAGCAGCAAAACAACCCCAGACCATCACACTACCACCACCATATTTTACTGTTGGTATGATGTTCTTTTTCTGAAATGCTGTGTTCCTTTTACGCCAGATGTAACGGGACATTTGCCTTCCAAAAAGTTCAACTTTTGACTCATCAGTCCACAAGGTATTTTCCCAAAAGTCTTGGCAATCATTGAGATGTTTCTTAGCAAAATTGAGACGAGCCCTAATGTTCTTTTTGCTTAACAGTGGTTTGCGTCTTGGAAATCTGCCATGCAGGCCGTTTTTGCCCAGTCTCTTTCTTATGGTGGAGTCGTGAACACTGACCTTAATTGAGGCAAGTGATGCCTGCAGTTCTTTAGACGTTGTCCTGGGGTCTTTTGTGACCTCTCGGATGAGTCGTCTCTGCACTCTTGGGGTAATATTGGTCGGCCGGCCACTCCTGGGAAGGTTCACCACTGTTCCATGTTTTTGCCATTTGTGGATAATGGCTCTCACTGTGGTTCGCTCGAGTCCCAAAGCTTTAGAAATGGCTTTATAACCTTTACCAGACTGATAGATCTCAATTACTTCTGTTCTCATTTGTTCCTGAATTTCTTTGGATCTTGGCATGATGTCTAGCTTTTGAGGTGCTTTTGGTCTACTTCTCTGTGTCAGGCAGCTCCTATTTAAGTGATTTCTTGATTGAAACAGGTGTGGCAGTAATCAGGCCTGGGGGTGGCTACGGAAATTGAACTCAGGTGTGATACACCACAGTTAGGTTATTTTTTAACAAGGGGGCAATTACTTTTTCACACAGGGCCATGTAGGTTTGGATTTTTTTTCTCCCTAAATAATAAACACCATCATTTAAAAACTGCATTTTGTGTTTACTTGTGTTATATTTGACTAATGGTTAAATGTGTTTGATGATCAGAAACATTTTGTGTGACAAACATGCAAAAGAATAAGAAATCAGGAAGGGGGCAAATAGTTTTTCACACCACTGTATTTGCGTACACCTTATCTTTATTTGTGTTTGGACTAACAAGAAAGATGAAGTCATCTCCCAAAAGCCCAACCAGAAAAATCATGTGAATGTAACAAAGTGGGAAAGGAACAAGCACTATTGTACATCTCCCCTTCATCGTCAAACAAAGCTCAACACCTTTATTTTTAACATGAAGTTCCACTGTACATGTGTTTATCCCAACCATAACCAACTTTGATTTCCTCGAGTGGAGACTTTTTACATGATGTGCTCACAGGCAACGATTCACAGAGTTTTGCTTGCTGATGACTGGTCAATAGTCACATTGGACTTCTCACATACCATTGGTAATTGGGAGAATACTATTAACCAATTGGCTTGAACATTTCCAAAACAAAAACACATGCTGTTGCTTTGTTCATGGTTGCTGCTTATTTAATAAAAATCATTCACTCATTCAGTCAAGGAATACAAGGAAAACATTCACTCTAAATACAAATAAATACTATTTGGCAAATGAATAACTCAGTCCGACACCATGTCCACTGCTACTCAGAAGACACTGGAATGTTACCCTTTACCTAGAATCCCCACTCAGGCTTTACCTTATGCTGCTTACAGCCCACTGACAATTGGCTTAGGTACATAGTTATGAATGGCATGTTAAAAACAAAACAAAAAAACGATACAAATTCATGTGTACAATGCTGTAGAAACGGCAGGAGTATCCATTTCAGATTTAGACTTTGAACTTGCTGTTTTAAAATTAACTACTGCATGCCTTAAATGCTAAACAAACAAAATTATATATAAAACCTCTCCACAGAATTTGAGATGGACTCTGTTTTCTGCGAAAAAACAAAAGACATCTTTCAGCTCATTATTTGCAGCAACCGTAAGGAGTTTTTCATTGTTTTTCTAGCTGTTCTCTCCAGCGCATTAATGCCCTAGTGGAAAGAAACTCAATGTTTTCTTGCCTTATAGGACGCAAATATCCAGCAGGCATGATGTATTGTTCCGTAATTGAAATGCTCTCTGAGCAAAACGACAAGACTGCCTGAACCTTGCAAATGTTTCAAGCTTTTGGCTGAATATGGAAGACAAGACTGGAATACATTATCTAGAATACAGTACTAAATATGCATTCACTTTGAATGCATACTGTGCAAAAAAGCAACAGATGGATAAGTGCCTTTTATATTATGTTTTAGAAAAATGGCACACTGTCTTATCAAGTTTAAATATTTTTTAATTCCTTTATCTACCCAAAATACACTGGCCTCATTCAGATGCATACTCATTTATCTTTAGCATTGGAAAAGGGCATGGTAATATTAAAGAAGCCAATTTCATTGTCTAGAGTTACGGGCTATGATCAACAGATAGAGTATAAGGGGAGGATGGGTGCAACTACACTTTAGGAGCAGTTCATTTTCATCATAGAGTGCCCTGCTGTTCTATATCAGGCCATGGACAAGAAATAGCTAAAGAAAATGAACACATAAATGGCAGGGGGACCAAGAAAAACAGCCAGTCTTGTTTGCACCTTTCAGGAACTTAAGCTGTTCAAGACTTTCAGGAAACCAGAGCAATGTGATGAAGCTGAGGAAGGGCAGATTCAGAAGAGAAAAAACCCACTTGAATTTCTCTAAGTTAAGGGCTGTTAACCGCTGGTATTTCCTGCCTGGACATGTCGCCTAGCGGAAACTGACATTTAAGAACAGATTAGGTTTGTGGTTCTTGTCTAGTCAAGAGAAGATATGATCTGCAGAGGAGACCTGGAGTCACTGAGTTTTCCCTATTTAGATACTTTTATATTCTCTGTATTTATACAGCAACTGCTCCAATTTGTTTACTGTAGGAGTAACAAAATATTAGGGGCACCAGCACATGCTGAAAGACCCTTAATCGCCTAACATCTCTTACATTTGTGCGGCATGTACTGTAGTAATCTCATAGTCTTCTTCAACAAGCATGTTGATTATCATATATAATTAAAAACTGCACTGTACTCTGTGCACATGAGGATTAATTATCCCTCAAAGAACATATGGGACTGAATCTGCATAATTTACTCAAAATGGAAAAAAACCTCAGTTTATGATTTCAGCAAATTCCTGCAAGAACATCTTGTTGGTGGACATTCTAGATAGGCAACAGACGAGTAAGTGGGATTCAAGAAATTAGGTTTGTCTGAAACCAATGTTTCAAATATCAAACACACAAAGATATTGAGGAGAGACTGACTATGCATCTCAATGGCCCCTTCATGTCACATTATACAACTTTTTTCAGTGATAATCAGTTATAATCTTCGAGAGTCAGGGTGCAGCCGCTACACGCTCCCGTAATCGTCAGTCTCATGCAAAAACGTACAACAAATTAGTCCACACCAGGAAGTACAATGCATTGAATACAATAATGAAGAATAAGGAATGCAAATAGAAGACAGGCTGATGTCTGATGTACCACAACAGAATGGAAAAAACAGCAGAGATTGCAGCTGAACTCGGCGTACCTGTAAACCCTTTGTGCATTACAGGCTTCCTCAGGCAGCTCATTTCTAGTCATAAATTGACAAACTCAGGGAAAACGATAAGCACTGCAGTTGTAGTTGGAGGGTTTTTCAGACATTACATGTCATTCAATGGAACAAAGGCCTTACCTGTGCAATAAAAGGCGTTAATGTTGTATTGGAACTTAGTTTCCAGTTTGCCCCGGAGCAACCTGCTCCTCTGCAACCACTGAAGGGGCACATAGCTGTGAAAAGTATCCAACAGCAGGTGCAGGAAACCACTACACAACAGCTCATCCTTCTCTTACTGTTCTGCTTAGGAGCAAAAATAAGCATTGTTCCACACTCTTTCTTTAAGCAGATTTTTTAATTTAGCGCATGTGATTTGGTAACTTGCAGTAAAAAAAAAAAAAAAAAAAAAAAAAAAAAAAAAAAAGATTGATTAGAACTCTTTCACTGCAGAACATTAAGATTTCCTGCTTTTTTTCACAACCAGCTGGTATATGAACATAAAAATAAGCCGCCAATAAATTTAGTAACAGGAGAACAAAAAAAAAAGATTGGGACACAACAGTTTATATGAAAAAAGCACAAGACTAGTATGAAAAGCAGAATAAACTGCTGTCCTAGATAATGCTCCTAACCACCTACCACAGCCACTTCAGTCTGGGCAAATTTGCTAAAGGCAAAAAAAAAAATGAACTGAAAAATGTGACAGCCTTAAACAGCAGCACACACAAAACATGCCAGTAAAAGAAAGCTTTTTCAAAGTGTAAAACTGGATAAACATGGTCTCTCAATTCCAAAAAAAGATTAGAAGAGCAGATCATCTTAGCATCACCCCATGACCTGACCTGCATAAAATACTGGGGGTGGAGCGGAGTGGGATGACTGTCATGATGTCACATGCTGACTTACATGACTATTCCGAATACATTGTGTAACCACAACCTTGTATTGTCATGAGATCACTACCATCTTAGATGTCTACAACAATGCAAGACTGCCAGACCTTTTTTTTGCAACTACCATTAGGAAAGCATCCTATTCATTATTCTTTTCTCTAGGGGTATACATAGGGCATTTCCTACAGGTGTCTAATTGACAGCAACTGCGTACTAATTTGATCAGTCACTGTGTGTGTGGGTGGGTATATAATATTTAAAATTCAATCTGGCATTATGCCACATTGCACAATCATGGCTACCTCCTGTTATATTTTTTTCTTCTAACATTTTGTAAAATGGACACACATCACCTATTTGCCAACAATCAAGGACATTCTCTAGATCCACTATTTTCTAAATACTTTGTTGTTTGAGAAATGTAGTTACCACTTATTAAGCAATACCACATTATACAAAAGTAAATGATACAACAGTCTCAGAAATTTAAATGACATTTTGCATATAAACTTAGTGAAATCTTGCCCAAAAATAAAAGGATTAAATGTTTTACCAAGAATTTCCCCAAAAATCAAGACTATTCCTACAACAATAATGCCTGCTCAGTTTATAAAAATGTGTGGGAATTATTTCAGATGGTCCTTTTTTTTTTAGGTCAATTTTGTCCCCTTCACTTTTCAAAAAATTAAGAGCATTATACAAGTGTGAAGAGCACCTTTTCACAGCTGCTCACTGAAACAACTGCCATTCTATTGGATCCTTGACACTTTGACCAGTAGAAAGCTATGAGAAGTTTAAAATAACAGAATGATGCACCTTCTTTGTAAAATTCTGTAGGCAGATATAAACCAGTAACCCTTATACACATTAAAAATATGAATAAGGCAATTACATACCGACCACCCACATCATTCTCATCTCATTCTTTGAAACTGTTTTATGTTTCTGCTTTTTTATTCAAATACTTTACAACTCTTTAGACAAAATGGTGGTCAGCATTTAGGCACATCATGCATACACATCACACCCACTTTTACCCATCCCCAAGGTAACACCTCCATCCACATGGTCCTTCAAGTATGCAGAATCATTCCTTCTTACTCCAAAGCTGATATTTAAGATAAGACTTGAAACACAAAGCATTCCTAAAATGACAGGCATCATCACATTTTTCATGGAACAGATAAAGGACCCTCTTGTGTTCTTGCAGATTCATTTCAAGCCCTGCTTCACTTATAGCTCTGCGAAAAAGCAACCTTCATTGCATTCCTCACTCCTAAAAGCAATTAACACACTTGGAGGGAAAGGTTAAAATAATTGTGCACCGATTTTAAGTATGCAACACAAGATCTCAGCCCTTCTCACTGGAAGGAAAATGGCAGGAGGCCAATCTGCTGTTTTCAACTTGCTTCTTCTAATTCCAGCTGCTTTCTCTTTTCTTACTTTGCTTATGTAGGACTAAGCATCAGCCTCACTAAATGTTTCCATTAGCTAGCCTGTAGAAAGTAGAGGAGAGCTGATAGCTGGCTAAATTTGACAATCAGAAGCCACATAGAACAATTTGTCTTCTGTCGAATTATCTTCTCTCGGGTTGCAATACTCTCTGCCTAGATTTACTTTAGCTTTTATGCATTTATGGACCCCAAAAGCAAATAAGGGTAACCTGAAAATTCCTACCACTAACACCTGATCAACTGAGGAGCCCAAGTGAGTAGCTGCATACAGGGCCCAAGTATCTGTAGCATACAGTACATTCTACATTAGAAAATATTTTAAGCGTTCTTTTTTGTTCTTTATTTCACCTTGTACAATTTCTTGTTCTTTGTTAGTTTTCACATAGTCTTTGGGGTCAAAGCACAGGTTCAGCCACTGTACAGCACCTTTGGAGCAATTGCAGGTTAAGGGCCTTGCTCAAGGGCCCAGCAGAGTAGGATCTCTTTTGGTAGTAAGAAGGATTTGAATTGGCAACCTTCTGGATACCAGTGCAGATTCTTAGCTTCAGATCCACCATGCAAACAGATAACAGCTGATACTGCAATAAGGATGAGACAAAGCAGCTACACAACCATTTTCACATGGCACAGTTTGCAATATAAAAATCTACAACCGGACACAATGGGACAAACTTGAAGATCCCTGACTTTTTGGATCACATTTTTTTTTAGGACAGATGGAATAAAAGCATAACATAAAATGCTAAAACTTACTAAGTCTTAATACCTTTTGACCAGATTTACAAACTGATGAAACCAGCCCAGTCTGACAGGGTTGCTTTATTGTTTGAGGTATTTGCAGGTCTTATAAGCAAAAAATCTGTTAAGCTTGCCTCCTCTCACTATTGGCAGGAGAGGCTTATGTGAAGAGATTGGAGATATTTATATAGCAGATAACCCTGCCAAAAGCAAACACAGCATCGGAGGGCTTATCCATCTGCTACAACTGCCACCACAAAAACAATATCCAAATATTCCACTGGATGATGTCCCCCTCTCAACTTGATTATCCAACAGTCTATTGTCTGTCATTAGCTCTGATAAGCAACGCTCTGCAGGAATTAAATACTTGTTAGCGAAATATGAATAATCTCCTTATTGGCCCTGTGAACAACCTTGTGAGGTGCAATAATAAATGAAGGTGTCTAGTGCCATCTCTCCACTTTCGAGGTTTGACACAGCTTGGTGTTTGGCAGGATTATGTGACATGAATGCAGTGAAGGGCTCAGCAATAGGCAAGACAAAAGGAGCAGTTTTGCATACGAGATGCCCTGTACTTTATGTGGTAAGAGGATAATATTTCTCTGCTCTTCTAATAAAATACATTTATATAAAACAAATCTCACATATATTTATGTGCTCGAGGGGAGTCTTGATGATGACCCTAATCTTGAACGGGCTTAACACTTTCCGTATGACCACATTCATGTAAAAGGGCCAGCTGAATAGGGCTGTGAGAAAGCAGAATTTAAATGAGATATCAGATCCAAGTGACTGAGCATGATGGGAAACAAACAAATTGTCTACCTGACAATATACTGCTAAGCAAGCAACTTAAACAGTAATATTAACCAGCCAACCTGGATAAACCTGGAAAATGACAGATAAACTGATGACGATCAAGTGTTACATCTTGATACTTGATCCTTATGACCTTATCTTCCTGTGTTCGTTCCCTAAGCTCCTATTAAAGTGCATGCAAAAACCATGCTGGAGGAAATGTCCAAGTGTTCCCTGCATAGACCCCACAGCTGCTTTTTAAATTAAGCTGCACATAAGACAGCATAACTATCAGCCTTTAAGGTGCTTCAGCAGACTTGTCAGCGAACATGAGAATGCTAAGGGAAAATAAACACCTTAAACACCCCACTCCACAAATTTTCATGCAAGTCAGCATCTCCTCAATAACCCATGGGTAAATCAAAAACAAGCAACTAAAAAAAAAGCACAATCTTTATAGTGGCCACTACAAAAGATTTTCAGATTTGTTATTAAGTTAAATGCGGTTGCCAGGGGGCTGGGCGGTCTCATGGCCTAGAACCCCTGCAGATTTTATTTTTTCTCCAGCTGTCTGGAGTTTTTTTTTTTTTTTTTCCTGTCCTCCCTGGCCATCGGACCTTACTTTTACTCTATGTTGATTAGTGATCTCTTATTTTGTCTTTTTTTTTTTCTTTGAGCTACATTATTTGTATGAAAATCTGCTATATAAATAAATGATGCGATTTGCCTCTGAGCAAAAACCTCCTGCACTGCTTTCTTTCAGTTCAAAGCTTAAATCTCTGCCCAGTTGGTCACCATCTGTGTGGAGTTTGCAAAATCTCCCCATGTCTTTGAGGGAAAACAACAAAGCTACTTTGATTGATGACTCTAAACTGGCACCATATGAGAGTGTCTAGGGTACGAGTGAATGCATCCCATTTTCTTTTTTTATTTGAATATTTATGCTTTGTACAATAGGCCTGGATAGGCTCCAGCTCCCTGAAACTCCAAACTGGATTAAGTAGACAAAGTACATGAGGGGACAGAAGGGTGTCCTTTGTGGAATTTTGCATGTTTCCAAGTGCACGAGGAATGTCCATACTGACTACAGGTCTCTCCAACAAGTAATGTGCTTGTTCCACTACTTGAATACACATCCCCCATGATTTCTACACATTATTTGGTTAATTCACCTCAACACTGTGTTAACATTTTTCTGTTAACCTGAAGGGGATTACGTTTAGCTGCTTACACACAACTTTTTGCCAACAATTAACTATATTTAAGAAGCTCTACAATTTTTGGACCCTAAGACATGAACTAGCTCAACAATTAACGAATTTTCATAGCACCTAAATATTTTGGTGCTTAAGCATTATTAGCTATTAAGCAGTGTGGCCCTGAAACTAAAAAAAAAAAAAAAAAAAAAATAAAAAAAGTACGCTCTGAAAGAGGCCCTTATGCTTAACACAGTTGTATCCTACCTTGCAATGATTCACATACATAATCTTAAATCTGTAAGCCAATCCTGTACCATTTTCACTGAACACATCCTAGGAGATCCTAAAATCCTAAAGTACTACAGTTGCTTTTAAAATAAAGTACCAGCTTGGCACCATGCCAGCCATGGATTGCCTCCTCAGTGATTAGAACTCACAGCTTTATGTCATCCAGACCTCTAGGCCTCAAAAAGTGAACAACGTGGCTAGTCAAGCTTTAGGTTGAAAAGCTCCACTCTCAGTGGCACCTTAAAATTGTTAATAACCATCCAAATAGAGCAGCACTGTTACAAGTCAACCACTCTCAGCTCAGCATTTAATTTCATTTCCGAATGCACTGCCTCATTCTGAAAGCAGATGATTCTTTTAATATTACTTTTGGCACTGCAGCTGACTGAAATAAACAGGGCTATTGAGCCAACGGTCACTAACGAATCACAGAAACTGGTCTGTTGGTCAGAGGCGTGCTTTGAGTGGATTATGCCTTCAGGGGTGACTAGTCTCACTGCAAATGTCAAGGGCCCAAAATTGGTCTGTTGTCCCAAAGCAAAAAAAAAGAAAAAAATTTCTGAGTGTGGTTTGAAAAACACCTATTCTATATAACACCGTTAAGTAGTTCATCAATTCCAAGCTGAATTAAGAGGATCTGAAAATGGATAGCCAACTCGGTAATAAACGATGTGCTTTCTAAACAATGATGATCCAAAGTCCAAATGTTTCCATCATAATTTCAGATCAGGTTCAGTACCTATAGACCACACCACCAAATAAAAATATTGGAAGTGAAAGAAACTGACCACAGTGAGATGATAAGCAGCAGAATAATATGACATTACCATTTTTTCAACAACCTAACATGTAAATCCATATTTTCTGTTTAATCCATAGTTCTATTTTATTCATTCCTGAGAAGAGTCTTTATAACACAACTTTTTCCATTTAAAAACTCTCAAGTGTAACAAATGTAGGAATAACATGAACAAAGTTAACAAATTTTTGGAAAGCCAGAAATGGGTTTTCAAATCATAGTAAAAAGTCAGGGAAAAAAAAAAAATAAAAAAAAACAACAACAAAAAAAAAGTATTTGGGGCTTGTTGACAAAATTACACCGTAATGGCACGCAGGAGACGTACAGATATTCCTAACAACACAGCAGGTATGAACACCTTATTCGTGCTCTCTCTGTTGGGTGAATGTTCTACACAAAGAGCTTTTAGGTTTTCATTTACTCTTATTTTTCACATTGTTACTTAAAAAAATCTTTATAGAATCCAAAAAAGAGCAAACACATAACAGAATCAGGGCAGACATCAGAACCCTCTGGCAGTCGACTGCTACATAGTATGGGCCACAAAAACAACTCACATCAGCAAGTAGTAAACTGCATGTTAGCTACTGACGTCTCCATAGAAATAAAATAAGACTGGGCTTAACAGAAAGGCACATCTAGCATTACAAACTGGAACAAACTGGCCTATCAAATGGAAGACTAATTGTGGAATTTAAGAAGACACTAAGAAATAGTAACCACTTTTGACCCCATTGTCTATTTTTAATATAACTTTCTTCTATCCAGGCAAGTTTTAGTCCAGGTTAACCTGGAGCTTGAACCTGAAAGGCCCGAGAGTCATGATTTGAAAAAAGTAATTACTACTGACTTTATTAAACTCACTAAACAACACATGTGGCTCAGGAATTTCTTATCAATGGCAGGAAACTTAAACAATTGGTTGGTCCAGCCAAAAGAACAATGCAGGATGATGCAAACATCTAAACATAACAGTAAAAAACACACAAACACACACAGCAAAGTGAAAATTGACACAATATTCACGAAATACAGCAGCCTAAGAGGAGAATGCTGCAAAGCACTTAAGAGTCCGAATGGACGCCACTTAACTGAATTAACTTCAGCTGATGTCAGGGAAATTCCTGAATGTACCAGCTCACGTGCAATGAAAAGGCACAGCTTGGAATCTCATGAGCAAAAATTACCCTGCTGCATGCAGCCCAACAGCTGGAAGCAATCAGAGGTACAATGGTGGCTTTGTGGAAACCATCGCCACTGTCGCCTTTCAAGCGGCCATTCAGCCTACAACAAGGCAAACGCTGGCAAGATGGACTAGTGGAACCCACTCAAAGCAGCAGAGCAGAGTTTGGCACTGAAAAATTTCAACTGTTTCACCGGACCCACTGACAGCCAGCCAGGCTGCTGGCCCAATTAAATGACTACACGCCTGATCATGGGGAAAAAAATGCCTCAGTGTGAGATAAGCTTCAAATTCACAGTGAAGGGGCAGAAATTATACCAATTGACAGATTAAATCAATATTCTAGGGGGTTTGGCAGTAAAACAAACTTCAAAATAATAAACAACCGGCAATCATCCTTAAATGGTACTGAAAGATAGTCAAATCCTGACAAATTAATGATAAAAACAACAATACCTATAAGTGGTCATGGCTAAAAACAAGAGCTTGGGTGCTAAAACAGCAGTTTTTAAAATAAACAGTAGAAGATCATTAATTTTAAATTTCTAGACAGTGCTAATATGGCTTAATCATGCATTAAATATCTCCTTATACTATTGTTTGCTTTGTAAAACACCCTACTGAGTAAAACATCCAGATAAGAGCTCAAATCGCATGGACACAGTAGGTCCTTCTCCATGTCTTTGTGTTACACTCCCATCCCACAGACATGTGTTGCAAAGCTACGCTGCAAAACTAAGTTGGCCTACTGCAGGTGGGTGTATGCAATGGACTGGCACCCCACACATGGTTACATCTTGCTGTGCAACTGATGCTGCCCAGAACTACAAACTGACAGAATCAATGACTTGAATATGGCCCAGCAAAAGCCATAAAAAACATTCCTGACAAGTATTCTTGAATAAAAATTAAATAAATGCAAGTAAAAAACACTTTTCAGACAAATACAACGTATTTGCTGAATTAAAAATGGTAAAAAAAAAAAAAAAAAAACACAAAGCCAAACAAATTCTACTTCAATGCTCTTTGTAGAAAATCATTCTTCAGACTTCATGCAATACTCCTGTGAAGCTATAATATAATCACTGATGCTAACGGTTTAAAGGTATTAGATTTAAACAGATAAAAAATTAATGTAGTATAAAGCAGCATTAGTGGCTATCAGCCTCTTTCACAACTGCCTACACATTGGACATGTAAGACACACAAAATCGTAAATCTGACTAAAAGCATGGAATGGAAGCTCATTTATATAATGGCAGCCTCTTGCAGCAGGGCTAAAGGAAACCTGATCAGCCAAGGGAAAGGCAATTACCAGGAAAAAGGCGAAAGTGAGGCAGCATTGAACACATGCCTAAAAACCACTAAGTGCTAAGTGGTTTCTGATGCCATGTTTTGCGATAGTGAAACTATTATGAATGTACTGCTTGCTCTACCTGAGATGATTTATATGCAAAATATATTACAGATGCTTACATGTTTAAGAACTTGAGTCCAGGCAAATTAAGTGACTTGTTCAGTGTCACACAGCCACAAGTGGCAAGTGAACCCTCAGTATTGTGAGTGCCACTACGCCATACTGCATGCTTTTTCCAGCATAAGTTTCCATACATGAAGATTCAAAAAGAATTCAACAACTAAGCATCCTATGAACATAGTGTACACAAAATTGTACAGCAATGCTTAATTTTTTCCCCTCCAAGATATTGGCGCTTGATGAAGTGAAGGAATGCATCGTGGCTACAACGTCAACCACTGACTTTGATTTGCTACAGAGTTTGATGAATTAGACTACAAGACCAACTTGTGACAAAAGGGACACAGAGTACTTGTAAGATTAAGGAAAAACTGTGAGAGCTCCTTTACAAATTAGTTAAGATTACATGATATTATGATACATTTTTGAAAGTGTTCAACTCCTTTCGAGTCACCCTGTATTATAAAACTACGCAATCATTGTGGCTGTAACACTGGACTGCCAACCATAAAGGCTACCGCTTCACTACCCACAACTTTCATACTGTGTGACCCAAGCAGGTTAGTCAAAACTGCAAGCACCCATCATGTCAATACACAGAAATGGCACAAATATAACACATTAAAAAAACATTCTTAGACCAGCTTAACTCATCTCACATTCATTGGAGCCAAGTGCTTCCCAGTTGCAAAGCAGGAAACAGTCCTGAAAACAGGTGCTAAATTCTTTGAAGTGCCCACTTACAAACACAAAATCAATTTAAAAAAAAAAAAAAAATTTTAAACCTAACGTACAAATAATTTTGGAAAATGAGAGAAAAACCTAAACAGACAAGGAGAGTGTGTGTTAAATCCAAACTATTTGAAACTATTTTACCACTAGGATGTCCCATGTAAAAATAAACATTTAAAAATTTGAATATTAATGTTGGTGATGCCATTGCACTTGAAGAAGGAATAGAAAGAAATAATGTGTTTATGTAACATGATTACTATAGTTCAATGTGACAGAGAGCCAGATTGCATTAAAAGGAGAATAAGACATGAAGCAGGAACAAAGACTGGATAGAAGGCCAGTCCACTGGAGGTCACACATCCTGGACCGACTTCATGTCAACAATAAACCCATCCATCCATTTTCCAACCCGCTAATAAACCCTTTGATAATTATTAATGGGAGAAAGATGCAAAATAATAGTAGGAGAACACGTAAAAGTCACTTAGTACGCTAACTTGAGTCAAACCCAGTCTCATTGAGACAGTGATCAAGTAGCAAACATCTGAAAAGCATTTCAATAAAGTTTATAGTAACAGCTTACTTGACAAAAGTCAATCTGTTGTGATATTTTGTATGACACTGCTCATTTGCCTTATGCAGTTGAAAGAATCCAACGATATCTTCCATAACTTCATAGAAAAATGACAAAACAAAACCTCACATTTTTCTTATGAAAAACTGTCTAAAGCTTCAGAATTTGGCAAGTATTTGTATTACAATTAATAAGCTAGGCTGGCGTTGACCCTTTGTTGTCTCAGCATATATGTTGAACAACTCTGTTCTCCAGTCACACAGGTCTTAAAACTGGGTTTGAGATGGCTGTTCACATTGACATAAAAGAAACGTAAAGGATGCAGTACTGACCCCATCCTTCACTATTTTGTGCTCTATTCACTGTATGTTAGAAAACCAACAACAATTATACCAAAACTTCAGTGATGAATACACCTTGCAGGTCTGATTAAAATCTTTGGCTTTAAAATAAATAAAACAAATAAAGCCTCCACTATATGACCACTAACGTGCTGAGTTCAACACAGCTCGCCACTCCCTTTTAAAATAAATTTGGCAAAATACTAGCAAAATGCAAATGTACTTGAAGTAACTAAGGTACAAGCGTTGGCCGTGTGTGCGAGTCACTTCATTCACATTTCAAACTGTGCTCCACAGAGCAATCCCTAGAGCACTGGGGGAATGGTCAAGCACCAAAATGAACACCATGCAGAAGAGACCAAAAGGCACATGTGATTAGTGTCCTAATAACCAAACTTCTTTACGCTAAACATGAGGTCAGTATCAATGTCAGCTGACTGAGAACATATTGCAAAAGCATGACTACATATTAAAACTGAAAACCACAACTTCTTTACATAGCGATTTCAAATCCTTTAACCTCTGTATGGAAGAATATTCCCACTGCTGTGATCGTTAACACTGAGCATGTGCGTGCTCCAATCGTCAACTGACAGCTAGTGAGGGACAATAGGGACAAACAAACAAATATGCAATCAAATGACAAGCACTGAACTGAAGTTAGGGATATATATTTAATGCTGCAAGTGGTAAGGGGTACATTTAATCTGCCCGGTTTAGGGTCACAGGAAGTCCGATTATTCCAGCAGCACTTAATTTAAGACAAGAACTAAACGTGGTGAATTTTGTAGGGCACAGTCACAAAGCCAATCAGAAAGAAGGGTTCTGTGTGCAATGCAGTAACAAACACATATACTGTAAATAAAGTATATGTCTAAATTTAACACAGTTATTTGCTATGGATACTTTGAAACAGTGATCTTCCAGGACCTGGGTTGGAGATGAAAAGGAGATGGATGTTAATACTTTTAGTCCTTCATGTGCTGTGAAATAAATTTGTTAATTGATAAGCATGACTGAAACATTTCCAGTATTAAGGATGAAAACAGGTAATCATCCAACATTGGTCACACTGACTGATACCAATCAATCCACAAACGTGCACAGAGAACATACAGTCCCCAATGCCATGGGGCAAGAATGCTAGCTCTACATTACCACACTTGATTATGCTAAAACTTCTGTACTCAGCTTTAACTTGATTTAAACTATATGTTTACCTATAACTCTTGTTCAGCTGTAAACTATGTGTTTTCTTAACCTCTCCCGCAACAGCTGGCAATATCTTTGCGAAATAATGCAATTATTTTGACAAGAATAAGCTTCCAGGACTTTAAATACTTGGGACAAGAACACCACAAAAACAACAAAATAATGGAGACCGGTACAAATATAAAATTGCTTTCAACAACCCCTTTACGGGGCACATATCCCCAGCTCCATTCACCACCAGTTTTGACAACTGAAAATCATGCACTTCATTCAGCATAATCAAATAAACTTAAGTGCACCAATGCAGAATCTTTAATAGTGAACATCGTTGGTCAGCGCATATTGTGCCAGTCGAAATGCAAATCCGGCGCATCTGCAAGGCAAAACCGGCTCTCATGCTGATGCATTATTAAACCGTCCCTGTGATGGATTGGCATCCCATTTAGGAGCGGCTAGTGCCCAGTTTTGCTGGCATGCGACCTGAATACGATCAGACAATGAATGGAAGAAATAGGGGGCTGCAAAGGAATCCATGATATGCATTTGGTCTTGCACTTTCTGGGACCTTGCTGTTCATACTCGAGCTTTTGCAAACGCCTATAAATGGTTGCTCTTCTCGAGTCAAGAGAAAAGACCTTTGTGAAACTGAATACTTCATTGCAGTGGTTTCACCACAAGAGCGAGAGACGCGTCTAAATGATGAGTTACTAGCTTTGGAAAATACTGTAATTAACCCGGTACGTTTCGCACACGAAGAAGTCCGGCAGTGGCAGAAGCCGAGTGTGGCGCCAGTCACTTCCCACATCCACCGGGCAGAAAAGACAGCTTCCTCTCCTGTCCCCCAACACCACATAGGGAAGATGAAGGTCCGTTTTCGTTTTACAAACAAATGGAAAAACTACAACATAAGGGCACGAAAGCTTACCGGCTGCCAGGGGTTTTGCCAATGAAACCAGGTACGCGACGTTACTAAACGGAGGTTACGCCGAAATGTGGGCCGAACAGCAAAGCCCGAAACTGAGAATGAGATAAGCGGTCTCGGTCCCGCATTAAGAAACAAGACCCCCCGAGGCTTTTTTCCCAGAGCCACAGCGTGACACGCTGAAGTCCATAACAACGCAAAACAAAGACAGACGCGCGGTTAAACGCCCAGCAGCAGGGGGGAAAGTTTTCGCCCCACTTACTCCTCCTTAAGCCCAGACCGAATCGGATACACCGTTCGATGAAGCTGCCTCGCGCACAAAGTGTTCGACTCACTACTGAACAAGGACTGCCCCTCCTCGGCAACTGCCTCTTGAGGAATGTGCCGTTATTTTGTAGCCCGCTTAAGTAAAGTTACGAACGGTTTCAGAGTCTCTCTCACATATACACACTTGCATCACACATTCAGAACCCTATCTGCCCAGCTCACCTTATCGGAGTCGAGGTCAGGGTCGGCCTGGCAAAGACGATACAGAAATGATTTCGGGTCCCTGCATAGAGTCTGCCGCGTCGTCAGGAAATAGGTGCCCCCCACATTCAGCCGGACCCATTTAGACGTTCCTATGCTGTGCGTGCGGCTCTCGACGGAAAGACTGCAACATCTTCGGCAGGCGGAGACGCTCACATCTAAGCTCTTTTCTGCCATCTCCCTCACACCTCACACCACCACAGGAACTGACTGTGTCCGACTCTGCAAAAGAGTGAGCGCAGGCAGGAAGTGGGTGCTTTCGAACCGACCCGCCCACCGTGACGTCATCGCCACACCTCATCTTGCTGTCGGCCTTCTGCCGGCTCGCCGGCTCAGCTTGGGATGGGGAGGTGGGGGCGGAGCCGGCAACGGAGTTGAAGCCTGCCTCGTGACGTCACAGAGACAGCGGCGCGAAGGTGCGCCGACAATAAACATAAAAGAAGCTGCGGATGAATGTCTGATCACGAGTAAAGCGCGGAGTCTTCATACTTGGTCCTGAAGGGTTTCAGATCATTTCAGATTTTCTTTTTACCCCCGCACTCATACACGCGGGCTGATTTGTTTCTCTCGTTATACTTCACATTTAATTCCATTTGTTTGTTGTTTTAATAACTAAACAAATATTTCGAATGACCCTATTATGTGTCTTTTCCTCCTTATCTGATATAAAAGGAGTTACATATTTATTAAACTGGTGGTCTTCTTGATCTGAGAATTTTAGATAAATATTAATAATATCCATTATTTTGTAAATTGCAAAAAATAAGAACCTGAAAGATGGTTGGTTGAGGGCACATGGAAGGGTCGCTGTTGGATGCATTTTCTCTTAATTGGTGGGGTTTACTTGGACTTCATTGTATGCCTCAAAAGTGCAACATCAAGTAGCACTCCAGTAACATGCCTCTTTATGGCAGTATGTGTGGATTTGCATTTTCTGCCTGTACATTTCACCTGCAGCATCGTAAAGATGCAAGGACAAGGTGAGTTGGCAACTCTAAACTGGTCTGCTGAAGTGTGTCCTATGGCTTTGAGTCCAATGCTGCTCATAGAAGCCCCAACCATATATGCCGCAAAATGTAGACATGTATACAATGACTGAAGGTTTTTAATTCCTGTTACTGCACTCACCTAAAACACAACAAAGTGGCCTGTTTAACCTGCAACAACATCATTATGTGACTTTGTTTCAATCACAGAACCTTGATGTGTTCCAATTCTAAAAATAACAAAACAATTGTACCAATGAGATTTGCCGGCGATGTGTTCTGTTGTCATTTGACTATCAAGGTAAGGTAGTTACTTCAGAAAATGAAGACAAAAGTTTCAAGATTAGGAGGACAGAATTTCAGGGTTAGGTAACAATAATCACTGATGATGGTGCCGGAGAGTGGTGAGGTATTGCATGTTGATTAACACATGCAAGTAAGAATTTTACTGCCCTGTGTACATGTGACAGTATTGACCCTATGAACCTACAGTGGATTCATAAAGTATTCCGACTCCTTCATTTTCTGCACACTTTATTGTGTTAAAGATTTAATTTTAAATAGGTAAATTTGCCATTTTTGCCTATAGAGAAAAGCCAAGCAAAATGACACCTTTTATTGGCTAACTAAAAAGATTACAATATGCAAGCTTTCGAGGCAACTCAGGCCCCTTCTTCAGGCAAGATGTACCATTTTTGCCTATCAATTTATCCTCAATGACACATAATAACAAAGTTAAAATGTGATTTCTGAAAGGTTTGCAAATATATTAAAATTAAAAACTGTAAAAAAATGTTCAGGTCTTTTGTTCAAGCTTTCAGATAAAGACAGTGGAAGAATCCAGCAGCAGGGACATCAAGGTGGCCCCGTCTCCCGGTGCTTCACCTACAAAGTGCACAGAATTAAATCCTATTTACTACTTACTACTTGGTTGATGCTTTTACAACATTATGACATATTAGAGATATTATTGATTACATTTTTTATTTTATTTTTTGTGCCTGTTTTTTCAGTCAGAACAGAGGCAGGTAAAGTGATTTGCTCAGGGTCACACAGTGATTTAAGTCCAAAGCTTTAACCATTATACCACACTGCCTTCTACATTTAAAGACACAGTACATAAATATTAAATAAACCATCATAACAGAAATTGCATAAAAATACAAAAATAATAATTTAAAGATAGCAAAAAACACAATAAAACAGATAATAAATTTAAGCCAGAGAAAAACACCCCACTGTAACACAACAAAGGGGACACAGTCGGAAACTTGATAATGGTAAATTTAGGACAAATGTCAGGAAATTTTTCTTCACAAAGAACCATAGACACATGGAATAAATTACCCAGTAGTGAGGTGGAGAGTAGAACTTTAGGAGCCTCCAAAACTCAAGTTAATATTATTTTGAAGAAATTAGGTGGATAGGATTAGCGAACTTTCTAGGCCTGAATGGTTTGTTCTCATCAAACATTTTGTTATATTATACAGTAATACACGGTCACTCTCTTTTTTTCTTTATATATGTTTCAGTGATTCTAAGTATAACATTCCTTATTATTGTTATTTAGATGTTACTCAAATCTATCTACCCCCCTGAAACCCAACGAGAAAGATTCTCCCTCTACTCTATTTCTGTTTTTTAATGATTTGCAAAAACCTATTGACAAGAAAAGACTTTTTTTTTTATTGCCATCATTCCATACAAATAGTCAATTTTTATAAAAAATAGGACTGAAAACAGATCAACACCCACCCCTGGAAGAAAATACTATGTCAATAAAAAATACTCAAGATCATCGTTACTACTGAATACAAGATGGATTTTCTTTATTACAGCAAGCTGGAGGAAGCCTGCCACTTAAATAGCACAGTTCATCTTGACGAGCCTAATGAATATAGCAAAGCAACAATCTTAAAGGATATGTTTGATATTTTAAAATCTAAATGATTTCTTCACAAACATCAGTATATATGCATTTGGCACACAAAATTGTGTTAAGCTTTTCCCATAAATTTTAAAAATATCTTGCCCACATTGGTGTTTTATAATGGAGGTTATGGGGCACGGAGCACAACAAATAGAAACACAAAGATGCTAAAAAACAAAACATGAGATAAAACTGAAGTCAAAACTTTCAGGCAGAACAGCAAAAATTGGAGAAATTGGAATACTTAGCAAAAGCAAAAGGCAAAAATGTTTGTTTTGAAATCCGTCAGCTAGAATATGAAGCTGACCTTTTCATGTGACTTTCGACCACTATGAGTAATTGGTCATTGGGCTCAACCTCTGAAGACACTCCCAGAGAGACGCAAGAGCGGAACTAGCAACTAGAGTATACGATGGTGCTGACTGCACCAACACAAAATGGTGAGTATAACGATAAAAAATAAAAGTAACAAAAACAAAGATATGTGTTAAATGAATAAACTAATGGTAGATTCAAGCTGCATGTGCCTTACAATAGAAAAGAGGGCAGCGCCACTTTGTCCTACACCTCTCACCCCATCAAGGCAATGTTTGGAGGAGAGGGACCAGTGTAAGGAATATTGGTTATAGAATAAAAACCATTGACACCAGGGGCAGGCAAAATGGGAAGGGAGTTGTACATTCTTCATATAAATATATAATACAATGTTCAGCCAACCATCAACTAAAATGCTATTTCCCCTTTAGTTAAAAAGCTGAAATTTGGCAGGATTGTACAGTAAGTATTCACTATGAAAGGACATTTCATTATATCAGTGGTTCGGGGTAACCCCTTCCTATAATAGAGAAACTAAATACCCTAAAATCTCAAAAATGCCATGACAGATTTGATTAAAATTTGGTGACATTATAGAAAAAAGAAAATTGGTGTAATGAGTGGATCATTTTTAGGCAGCACATTCTTTTTTCTCCTGTGCCATGAGGACACCCAGAAATGAGGCATGTAGTTCATGCAAATAAATGTCACAAGCAGAAGCGCAACACTGATCAAGCTGTAGCTGTAATGACACAGTGAAATAAGGCAAGCAAAAAAGGGCAGCTGCCCTTCACAGGAAAAGAGAAGGGGTGGTGAGCTGCATGGAAAGTGGACAAAGAAAAGATAGATGAAGCTCAAAGAACAAGTGGCCTCCTTGGGTACACACAGTACTCCCTATTGTGTCTGCTTTTTTTATTTACTCTGCATTATGCGGTATAAAATACATTCACAATCAAGCCACATTGGATTGTCAAGTACCCTTATATACATAAACTTCAAGGAGCAGGATAGGGGCCCTTATTGGTAAAATACACACAATATTGGGGAGACTTGGGGTGTCCCCTTTAAGGTCAGACCACAACTTACCAGCTCACTTCAAGCCTTGAGTACAGCACAAGCCACCAATGCTTGTTTCAGTACAGTGCTTATAAGATTCAGTTTATTGCATGGGCCTGAAAAATGAGAAGCTTGTAAATGTCAATGCTGCATGTAATATGTTAACATAAACCACATTTCAGTGTATATTGCTTTTGATCTCAACCCTCCCAAATTTTGTAATGGTACAAGATTACAGATCAATGCATAACATTCAAATCTGATTAAAGCTAATAAGAGTTTTACAGGATGTGCTACAAGGTGAAATTATATTTATATCCAAAAAGTCCTATTACTCCTGCTAATTACCTGTTTCGATTCAGAAGAATACAGTTTACTGTAAAATTGTGTTTTGTAATGACCATTAGCAAAAGTCAATGTCAGTCACTAGGAAAAGCAAGAACTGGAATGTTTTACTCAATGGCAATTTTATGTAGCGTGTTCAAGAGTAAGGAGCACCAGTGAAGTAATACAATTACAGAAAGTACTCAATTAGGTACATAGGACCCAAAATGGATCCCAGAGGAACACCACAGTTAAGAGGAGCAGTAGACGAGAAAGAGGAATTTAAAGTCATTGAAAAGTGTCTACCAGTTGACCTGAACCAGTTGGTTCAGATGTCTTCCTCCAATCCTCCCTCTCCTTCTGCATACAATCTCTAATGACTCTCATGTTGATCTTAGTTATTTTGGCCCATCCTTCTTCTTGCTTTCTACTCCTTAATAATAACAACAATCACATATTGACAACTTTTAAGAACTGTATGGATGAGATACTTGGACAGCTTAGCTATTAGCTAAATAAACTAGCTTCACTGACTTAATAGTGTTCTCATTTTTTGTCAGATTTCTTATGTTTGTATGTACTTATCAGCATTCATTGTGAATTTCTCCTTGGGATTAATAAAGTATCTATCTATCTATCTATCTATCTATCTATCTATCTATCTATCTATCTATCTATCTATCTATCTATCTATCTATCTATCTATCTATCTATCTATCTATCTATCTATCTATCTATCTATCTATCTATCTATCTATCTAATTTTGCATAACAGGAATCTGTTCTTCTTTGATGCTTCCATGCATCTCTGACCTCACATACACACACGAGTATCACAAAGGTCCCCTTCATACTGTTGTAACTGCAGCAAACAAAATAGTCAATGTGGAGTGAGGCCTCCAAAACAGATCCAAAAGCAGGCCAGATTCCCTACAAACCAGTAACACTTACTCACAGGCAACTTGACTGCCTGCTCCAATGACTGGCTGCATCCTACACCTGGCCAAATACGTAGGCTTTTGCTTCAAATGTTCAAAAATATATACATAAAGTCCCAAAATATAAGCAAAATACCATTACAGGGGAAAGGAGCTCCATAAACCCCTGGATTGTGGACAGATGAGTGGCAAGAAATCTTTATAAGAGGAGATTTATTAACAAAAATAAGGAAACTAAAGCCCAAAAGGGGTCACCAACAAGGCAATCTGAAAGCAAACAACTCCCAATACAAAATGCAAAAGAAATCTTTACAAGCAAAAAAAAAATAGATTAAAAAAGAAACACAGAAAGTCCAACGACAATAGAAATGCTTACAAAAATACAAACAATCCCCCAAAGCACATTTATTGAACTGCAGGAACTCCACTTCCCAGCCTTCCTTCTGTGTGCCTGGGGTCAGTTTCTACCGGTGATGTATTTGTTGCTCCACCTCCTGGGGAGTCCACCAATAAAATATAATGAACATAGGAAAACAAGATTACACACAAATAAGCTAAATAAATAAATAAAATACAATTGACATGGAATACGTAATTTAAAAAAATAACAATATTAACAAAAGATAGTAAGAACAGAATAAAGACTGAACACAAATTTACATAAATAATTTAAATATGGTAATAATTAGTTACATTTATATAGCACTTTTCTACCTTACTGAAAGCGCTTTAGTGCATTCACCTGGATGATGTGATGACAGCCATTCTTGCACCAGTATACCCACTACACATTAGCTATAGGTGGTGAAGAGGTGAGACAGATAGTTAGCCAGTAAGGGTCAGGGAATGACTGGAGGCCAGAATGACCAGGCTGTGGTGGGCAATTTAGCCAGCATATCAGGGTACACCCTACTTTTTTTAAAAGGGATCTTTCATGACCACAAAGATTCAAGACCTCGGTTTGATGTCTCATCTGAAGAATGGGGAGGAACCCTGGCTAAAACATAACACTTACTTGGTTCAAGGTGCTTCCTGGTATCACTTCAGGACTATTCTTATTAAGCTCATGTGGAGCTCTGATGTACTAATAATAGTAGTAGTAGTAGTAGTAGTGTAGTATCATCACATGTACAGAACATCATGAAATTCTTACTTGCATGTCCAACCAACATGCAACATGTCACAACTCTCCACTGCCATGATAAACAAGAATATATTAAAACAGTGTACTTCATTTTATTTAACTCTCACAATGTCTTTTTACGCTGACCCAATGCTGTGTTTTACAGGTGTTTTTTGACCCAATTCTGACACCCCTTTTTTGTGCCCTGGACATCAGATATTTCACCCTAAACTTACTTTATATTGATTAACCATCTTAATCTGTAGTTGTGATAATCCTAACTTTTAGAACAGATGAAATTTAAGATGTTTTCATAGGCTATAGAGAAACAAAGCACATGAGGAGTAAAATCCACTAAAGTATATGGCGACCAACAGTGACCAGAAGGACATGGCTGTACAAAAAGTGTGTCATTTAAACTTTTTAGCTTTGTGTAAAGTTAGGACACAATACTAAAACCCTACAGATTTTGGAGCGGAAAGTTGGCATTTAGGGGATTTTTATGGATTGCAAAGTCCATGGATTGGGAAATCCACTAAAGTTAACGGCGAGTCAAAACTGAGCCGAAACACTAGGAAAGATAAACATTTTGAAAAGGTTGTAAAATTATATAAAATTGAAATCATCAACTGGGGGAAATGTAGGAAAAATCACAAGGTTTCAACCTAAACATTTTTTTTTTATTTCAAATTCAAAACAGGGTCAAATTTGACATGAAGGCCTTATAAGGGTTAATAAAAAATACATAACTGCAAAGAGAAAAATAACATCAGATGTAAATTTTCCTTTTGGCTTTGCAAGCATCAAAATGTATACCAATTTCCCCTTGATTCTTCCAACGCCTTCTTTTTCCTTTTTTTAGCCCTGTATCTCCACTGTCTATAAGGTTTCTTCCTTAATCAAGGGCCCTTCTGTGCTTAGTGGTGCTTTAATCTATCGCTCTTCTCACCCATCTGAAGTCCATTGACCTTTACCTGTGATGTACTGAGCCTCACACCCTAAGAAATTTTCTTTCTCCTATCCCACCTATGGACACACCCCACCCTGCTGGCCTCTGTCTTTCTTCGGTTACTCAGATCCCAGCTAATCCAAACTCCGGCCATTTCCCTTCTTGTGTAAGTTGCTTGTATTTTGGACCTTCTCTCACATTTAATTTTTAATACTTGATAGATTCTTTACTTGCCCTGTTTTTCAGTTTCACATCCTCCCTTTACTGCCAAACCACCCTCCCTCCACCATTTTTGTATGTACCCTTTTATTGTAACATTTAAAAAGTGGACTTTTACAAAGATGCTTTATTCCTTTCTTTGCTGAAACAGCCTGCTATATTAGCACAACTTGTTATGTTCCTTGGCTACTCAAAATGTTTGTTGTCTGTGTCTGATTCAGAACTACCTGAATGTTTAAGTAATTATGGGCGGAGTGATGGCTTTGAGGCAGGAGCAATCGGAAGGTTGCCGGTTTGAATCCTGTAAACGCCAGAATTGATTCTACTCCATTGGGCCCTTGAGCAAAGCCCTTAACCTGCAATTGCTCTGTCCTGGGTATGACGTTAATCTGCATTGAGCCCTGCAAGCAGGTCCTCCAACTTACAGGCAATACTTGGGGGTTGGTGGCAAGATTTACACTCCTGCCACTGTAAATAACCTCACACTGTTCCAGTGTGGTGCTCAGGTGTCACCTGCTCCACTTGGGTCCCAATCCAGGTGGTTCAGCATGCGGTGGTTGTGGCAACGAGCTATCAGCGCATGCTCCCAACCCTCTCTTTGATAATTAGTTGAAGTAGCAATTCTTAAAGGCTCTGGGGCATTGCAAGTCTAGGGTTTTAGGTATGCTGCTGTAGGGTGGTGTTTAGATGCAAGAGATTAGAAAATACATCTGCCACAAAGTAAAATTATGATGGCACAAGAGCGCTTCTTCTAACCCACATTGCTAGTTTCTCAAGCACACCTTCTGAATCTAATGGTAGAAGTGTATGAAGTCTGAAAGCATTTTTTGAAGACAAGAAATTGAATTTTAAAAAAAGGCAAAGTTGTCTTGGAAACAAGATGACCACATCATACCAAGATTAGCTTTATAAGATCAATAAAAGAGCTGATCAGCGAGAGACAGAAGGAGAGGAACATCAATCCAAGAATGCTTTGAATTACTGCTAGCTACTTCCTGCAACGCAAGAAATGGGCCACCTGGAAAAGACTAAACATCTACCAGTACCAGGTTATATGGTATTCATGCTTTTATTTAACTTTTGTTTAAGGCATTATTTATTTGAATAAAGATTAAAGATTAAAATTTATCAAAGTCTGGTTCCCTTCCTGCGTATTTGCTCTTTTTTAACCACCTGGGAATGAGAACCAAGATCGTTTCTCAGCTCAGGTCAGTTGGGATGAGGAGAGAGCACAAGCCTAATAGGAAGGCTGCAATGACAGTCACACCGGGGTGAAGTATGAAGGAACTACAGACAGAAGGTGGTGGACCACATTCATATGGGTGCAAGTGCACTGTAACTGTGAACTGTATGTCTCCAAAGGATAATAAGAGTAACAATATGCAAATAATAGTAACTATAGAGGTGGAACATAAATCTGAGGGTCTATGGGAAAAGAACCTGTACATCTGATAAAGGGGATTTATGTTTTAATTTAAGGTGTGCCCAAAGGCCATTTCACAATAAAACAGGTGTCAATGATTCACTCCTACTCTCCAGCCAGTATATTTTATATTTGAATGTGCATTATTTAAACCTAAAGTTAATTTATACCTGTACTATATCTCTCTATTTAAAAAAAAATCTTGGAAGGCTTGGAAGGAGACGTGATTTTCTCGGAGACACTTTAATGTCCCACGAGACAAGGCAGTGAGACGAAAGGACAGCTTCTGTACAGGCTTTTAAATGTTCGAAGTGCTACGCGACATGCAGATCACGCAGCACAGCAGCAGAGGGTTTCAGAGGAGCGACCGCATCTCCTTAGCGTGCATTCATGCCCCCCTCTTCACAACGTGAGCGGGAGAGATGCGAAGTGGCTGGCGCATAGTGCACCCTGGGGGTGGATGAGCAAAGCGAGCAGGGAGCAAAGCCCTGTAGTTAATTTAATTTATATTACATTATTTATACCTAAAGTAAATTTGTATTATACTAGCTGTGTTACCTGGCTTCACCCAAGAAATTTGCTAAGACAATGAGCCTCAGTTATAGTGTTGTCAGTTAATCGGCTGTGTCAGGTATCCTCTATATACCTTCATCCTAATTGGAGCAATTTTTAGGAAATTTAACATTTCTTTTCACTGCTATGCTGATGATACACAGATTTATATTCCCGTCTGCAACTCTGCAATAAATCAACTGCACAACTGTCTTTCTGAACTAAGATCCTAGATGGCTAATAATTTTCTTGATCTGAATCAAAATAAAACAGAGGTGCTTATAGTGGGTCCATCAGCTAAAGCCCAAATTGGTCTTGGATTTCTTGGCTCTTTCTCTGTCTTTTCCAAACCTCAAGTCCGCAATCTTGGTGTTATCTTTGACAGTAACCTCTCTTTTGAGAAACAGAGTAATTCTGTAGTCAAGAGTTGTTTTTTGCAACTTCATCTATTAGGCAAGATAAAGCCTTTTTTATCTTCTAGGGATCTTGAGAAAGCTACTCATGCTTTTATCTTTTCTCGCTTTGATTACTGCAACTTGTTGTATTCTGGGATTAGCAAATCCCTGATACGCAGGTTACAGTTGGTCCGGAATGCTGCCGCTCGTCTTCCGGGTTGGGGCAAGAAAGTTTGATTCTGTTTCTCCAATATTAGCTTCTTTACACTGGCTGCCTGTCAGTTTTTGAATTGATTTTAACATCTTGTTGCTAGTTTTTAAATCTTTACATGGGCTTGCTCCTGCCTATCTATCTGAATTGTGTGCTTTACACCAGCCATCTAGAGTGCTTAGATCTTCTGGTCAGTTGTCTCTGGTTGTCCCTCGTACTAAGTGTAAAACTAAGGGGGACAGAGCGTTTGCAGCTGCTGCTCCTCGCCTGTGAAACTCTTTACCTCATCACATAAAGGAGTCGTCTACAACTGAACTGTTCAAAACAAGATTAAAGACTCATTTCTATTCACTTGCATTCCGTGACCTTCAGTAATACTGATGGTTTCCTCATTGTGATTATGTAACATTACTTCTATTTATTATTTATTTTATTTATGTTCATTTATTTTATTTCTATGTATGTTTTTATGTTAATTGTATATGTTTTCTTCTTTTATTATAAAGCACTTTGGCTACAGCATTCCTATATTGTTTTAAATGTGCTATATAATTAAATTGACATTGACATTGACATAAAAGAACCAAAGAGAAAAGCAGGCCTGGAATGAGGGAAACTTTACAGATACAGGCAAGAATGTTTAGAGTAAAGAAAGAGAAGAGGTGGACAACATCTCTGGGGATGAGGTAGCAAAAAGAGTAGTAGTTTTCAAGAAAAGGGTCAAAGTGCCTTTTGAACCCGAGATCTAAATGCTCTGCTTGTCTTACTCTGTACTGATCATCATAGTCAAAGCTTAAACAAGGCATTAGTCTGTGAAGGAGATGGCTGAAATCGATGCTATTTCTTAGACCTTCAGAATGCTCTGGAGAGTGCTTATATGTTGCATGTTTCTTCTCATAGTACAGTCAGTTTTAATGACCTTTCTTATTTTCAACTGTTCTGAGGAGACATGCAAGTATGAATTTCATTGTATTGAATACACATGATAACAAACTTCACTTGACTTTTAAAGCAATGGCAAAGCTACAAGATTTCTTGAAGCCTCCAGCTGGATTCCTTGTGGATTATCACTCATCGGCGTTTCAATTTGCTGGAGGCGCCTCTAGTGCACACATGCTATTCCCAATGCACCAATTACCTGGAGCACAGGTGGATGAGCTTGCATGTGCGCAGAGACTTCAAATGGCAGGAGGCTTCTCTCGTACCAGTGGGTACATTTTGAGTCTCACAGTGAACAAAACTAATAGTTTACTTTACTCAAGATGGGCTTGTTTGTTTTGGACCAGATCCTCAACAATGGCCATCAAGGAAATAAAACTCTGTGTGAGTATATATATATATATATATATATATATATATATATATATATATATATATATATATATATATATATATATATATATGTATGGGCAGCACGGTAGCACAGTGGATAGCGCTGTTGCCTCACAGTAAGGAGACCTGGGTTCGCTTTCTGGGTCCTCCCTGCATGGACTTTGCATGTTCTCCCCGTGTCTGCGTGGGTTTCCTCCGGGCGCTCCGGTTTCCTCCCACAGTCCAAAGACATGCAGGTTAGGTGCATTGGCGATTCTAAATTGTCCCTAGTGTGTGCTTGGTGTGTGTGTGTGTGTGTGTGTGTGTGCGCCCTGTGGTGGGCTGGCACCCTGTGTTGGCTGGGATTGGCTCCAGCAGACCGCCATGACCCAGTAGTTAGGATATAGCGGGTTGGATAATGGATGGATATTTATATGGATATATATATATATATAAATAAAAAACCCAAATTCCAAAAAAAGGACACTGTGTAAAATGTAAATAAAACCAATGCAATGATTTGCAAATCTAATAAACCCATATTTCATTCACTATAGAACACAGAAAACATATCAAATGTTGAAAGTGAGATGTTTTATTATTTCAAAAACAATATTAGATCATTTTGAATTTGATGTCAGCAACATGTCTCAAAAAAATGGAGACGAGGCAACAAAAGGCTGGTTGTACTTAAAAGAAACAGCTGGAGGAACATTTTGTAACTACTTTGGTTAATTGGCCACAGGTCAGTAACATGATTGGGTATAAGAAGAGCATTTTAGAAAGGCAGAGGCTCTCAGCAGTAAATATGGGCAGAGGTTCACCATTCTGCAAAAATCTGCCTCTATAAATTGTGGAACAGTTTCAGAATAATGTTCCTCAATGTAAAATTGTGAAGACTTTGAATATCTCATCATCTACAGTGCATTCCAAGATTCTGGAGAAATCTCTATGTGGAAGGGACAAGACTGAAAATCGATATTGGATGCCCATGACCTCGAGGCCCTCAGGTGGGATTACATTAAAAACAGGTCTGTCATGGAAATCACTTCATGGGCTCGGGAGGACTTCCAGAAATGATTGTCTGTGAACAGAGTTTGCTGTGCCTTCCACAAATGCAGGTTAAAGCTCTATCATGCAAAGAAGAAGCCATTTGAACATGATCCAGAAATGTCACCGTCTCCTCTGAGCCAAAGGTCATTTAAAATGGACTGAGGCAAAGTGGAAAACTATTCCATGGTCAGATGAATTTGAAATTCTTTTTGTAAAACATGGATGCAAGGTCCTCTGGACTAAAGAGGAGAAGAATCATCAGGCTTATTATCAGTGCTCAGTTCAAAAGCGTGAATCTCTGATGGTATGGGGGTGCATTAGTGCCTATTACATATACATCTGGAACATCTGGAAAGGCACCATCAGTGCTGAAATGTATATGCAGGTTTAAGAGCAACATGTGCTCCCATCCAGACACAGTCTTTTTCAGGTAAGGCCTTGCATATTTCAGCACGACAAGGCTAAACCGCATGCTGCATCAATTACAACAGCATGGCTTTGTAGTAGAAGATGCTGAAGTGGCCTGCCTGCAGTCCAGACCTTTCACCAACTGAAAACATTTGGCGTATCATGGAATGAAAAATGCGACAAAGACCCAGGACTGTTGAGCAGCTAGAATCCTATATCAGACAAGAATGGGACAACATTCCTCTCCCAAAAGTCCAGCAACAGGTCTCCTCAGATGGGGGGGTGGGGGGTAAAACGTTAACATTTTTCAAAGTTATTGTCTGTTTTTACCTACATTTTTATTACTCTTTAATTTAATATTGTTTTTTTGTATCAGTATGCTGCTGCTGGAGTATGTGAATTTCCCCTTGGGATTAATAAAGTATCTATCTATCTATCTATCTATCTATCTATCTATCTATCTATCTATCTATCTATCTATCTATCTATCTATCTATCTATCTATCTATCTATCTATCTATCTATTATATAGTGCCTTTCTATCTATCTATCTATCTATCTATTATATAGTGCCTTTCTATCTATCTATCTATCTATCTATCTATCTATCTATCTATCTATCTATCTATCTATCTATCTATCTATCTATCTATCTATCTATCTATCATATAGTGCCTTTCTATCTATCTATCTATCTATCTATCTATCTATCTATCTATCTATCTATCTATCTATCTATCTATCTATCTATCTATCTATCTATCTATTATATAGTGCCTTTCTATCTATCTATCTATCTATCTATCTATCTATCTATCTATCTATCTATCTATCTATCTATCTATCTATTATATAGTGCCTTTCTATCTATCTATCTATCTATCTATCTATCTATCTATCTATCTATCTATCATATAGTGCCTTTCTATCTATCTATCTATCTATCTATCTATCTATCTATCTATCTATCTATCTATCTATCTATCTATCTATCATATAGTGCCTTTCTATCTATCTATCTATCTATCTATCTATCTATCTATCTATCTATCTATTATATAGTGCCTATCTATCTATCTATCTATCTATCTATCTATCTATCTATCATATAGTGCCTTTCTATCTATCTATCTATCTATCTATCTATCTATCTATCTATCTATCTATCTATCTATCTATCTATCTATCTATCTATTATATAGTGCCTTTCTATCTATCTATCTATCTATCTATCTATCTATCTATCTATCTATCTATCTATCTATCTATCTATCTATCTATCTATTATATAGTGCCTTTCTATCTATCTATCTATCTATCTATCTATCTATCTATCTATCTATCTATCTATCTATCTATCTATCTATCATATAGTGCCTTTCTATCTATCTATCTATCTATCTATCTATCTATCTATCTATCTATCTATCTATCTATCTATCTATCTATCTATCTATCTATCTATTATATAGTGCCTATCTATCTATCTATCTATCTATCTATCTATCTATCTATCTATCTATCTATCTATCTATCTATCTATCTATACTAGGGGGCTTTTCCCCCTGCTCATCAACCCCTTCCCCCCATCCCCACCACACTATGTGCCGTTGTGAAGAGGGGGGCTGAACGCACCCCAAGGAGACGCGGTTGCTCCTCTGAAACTCCTCTTAAACAGTGATTTTTATTTTTTACCTTCTCTTTGCTCGATCAGCTGCTAGCTTGCTGCTGCTGTCGTGCCGCGTGATCTACATCTCGTGCGGCGCTTTGAACGTTTAAGAGCCTGTACAGCAGCTGTCCTTTTGTCTCACAGCTTTGTCTCTCTTCTCCCCCAGACATCCTCAAACACTATTCGATCTCTTTTCGCTCTTCCGTTATTTCACTGAGTAATATTTTCCGTTTGTTTCTGCTAATGCGGTCTTTACTATCATTTTTTTTGAGACTGTCAATTCTTCTTAGAGAGTCAAGGCTGGGGGGCTGTTAAGAGGCAGGGCCTGTTAAAGCCCATTGCGGCACTTCCTGTGTAATTTTGGGCTATACAAAAGTAAACTGTATTGTGTATTGTATTCTTACTTCATTATCTCTAACCTGCTCTGCATGTGTATCGCGCCAATGATTTTGAATTCTTTATGACGTTCTACTTTGTCTTTTTCTGGCCCCGGGAGTGGTTAAATCTCTTGAGAGCACAGGAAGTGTGTCTACCAAAAGCATACCAACAACTGACAGATTAGATGACCGTGGTCTTGTTTGAAAATGGTTGTAAGTAGGGCGTGACTTGTAAAAGTCACCATCTCACGGGACTTGCTTCCAAAGGTTGTAAGTATGATGTGACTTGACCGTCCTGCGGGATGTTAAAGTGTCTATCTGTCTCTCTTCAAAAGATCACGTCTCGTCCCAAGATTTTTTTTATAATAGAGATATATATGTATATCCATCCATCCATTTTCCAACCCGCTGAATCCGAACACAGGGTCACGGGGGTCTGCTGGAGCCAATCCCAGCCAACACAGGGCACAAGGCAGGAACCAATCCCGGGCAGGGTGCTAACCCACCGCAGGACACACACAAACACACCCACACACCAAGCACACACTAAGGCCAATTTAGAATCGCCAATCCACCTAACCTGCATGTCTTTGGACGGTGGGAGGAACCCCACGCAGACACGGGGAGAACATGCAAACTCCATGCAGGGAGGGCCCGGGAAGCAAACCCAGGTCCCCAGGTCTCCCAACTGCGAGGCAGCAGCACTACCCACTGCGCCACCGTGCCGCCCGATATATATATATATATAACCCTAAATCTATACACACACACATACAATATAGATATACAATAAATACAGTGTGTGTGTATATATGAGAGAGACAGTCAGATTGTACATTTCCATTACAGAGACAACACTGAAGATGCTATAGGATTTCAGGCAACTGATGTATTAGGTAGCCACAAAATTAAGAAGCCACCACGTTCATCTTATACAGTAAGTATATGTGGGGGGGGGTCTATGAAAGTTGCTATATACAGTACACTGTAGTTGACACACGCTTACTGGACTGTGCATCTCAGACCTCTCTAATTGCTTTTTTTGTGCTCCTACAACACTGTCAACAACTAAGAAAATCTGCAGTCTTTTTAAGTGTTTTGAAAGTTGGGAGCCTTTTTAATTTTTGTTCACTTCCTTAAAGAGAGAGATATCACATTTTTGTTTATGAAATAGTTTTGTAATAATGAGGAATATTCAAAAACAAGACTGAAAATATAATGTAATTTAAAGGGGTGACGCAGTGGCACAGTTGTAGTGTATGCTGTCTTACCTCAGTATCCGTCAATAACGGCGTGCACAAAAAGGCGACCTTCAAAAGGGTGACGTCAATTGGGCGCAGCGAATAAAGGCAAACGTAACAAAATTATTACAGAAAATTTATTAGATAAAGGCAATGATTGAACGTATAAAAAGGTGAAAGCAAGAATATTAAAACATCCAATTAATTAATGCATGAACTTCTAACGAACTACTTCTAAAGCTCTCTATATTTTTGGTATGACAGCGAGACGAACATTTTCCAATCCTATATTCAGTGCATTTCCAGATGTGTTTCCCGTTGATAGTTTTCTCCTTTCTGAATGTATAGCCTTCGACTACGAGTAGATCTACACCTTTGTTGCTCTTCACATATTCCAGAGCCATTTCAACTAAATTATCTACGAACGCCTTTATTTGCCGTGCTCAATTGAGGTCACCTTTTTGAAGCGCTCCTCTATTTACGGGCGCCTTTATTCGGCACTCAATTGAGGTCGCCCTTTTGAAGGTCGCCTTTTTGTGCGCGCCCTTATTGAATAGAACCGTCTTACATCAAGGATACCGGGGGGGAGGCTGCTGGTTAGGGGGGTATTTTTCGTACGTGGATTAGTCGTTTAGCTGGATGTAATTGTTGACGATTTGGCCTGATCCTGGATCTGTCGGTTTTTCGAAACTCTTGCTAGAAGTGTTGTCATAGCAGCACATCCTGATCCTCAGACCGCTCGGAGCAGTTTTGTTCTACGTAAACATGGATTAGTTTACACACGTGATCAGTGACGGTGCGTGGAAGTCATCCAGTCAGGGCTTCGTCGTACATGAATGAGCGACCAATTGATATCGGTACGCAAATTATAAGAAGAGAATTTCATATAGAGAGGGGTTTGGGCGATCGGCAAGATCCTTTATTGCTCCCGGAGGAAATTCTCTACGAAAGCTACCGCTTTAGCCGAGAGGAAATATTGTACCTCAAAGATTTATTACCACCTTATATTCGAAGTCAAACTCGGCGAAGTCGGGCTCTCACAACCACACAGACAGTATGCATTGCTTTGAGGTTTCTTGCAAGCGGCACTTTTTTATATACTGTCGGCGATGCGGAAAATCTAAAGTGCAGTTTGCCAGGCAATTCGTAAAGTCTGTTTGGCTCTGAAACATTTCCTTCTGGTTTTCATTGTGTTTCCTGGACACCTGCGTGTGCAGACAATAAAAGAGGCGTTTCACGCCATTGCAGATAGGTAATACACAGGCAAAAACACCCACAGTTCCGTAAAGAATCTCAATCAGCCTAACATTCTCATTACCAGGATTTCCAAATGTGATTGGGGCACATGGGACTGATCACAGTGGAGTTTGATCAAACATTATTTGGAAAATGTACCTCTCCTGCTGATGAATAATCAGACACAGTGTCTTCATCAAATATTTGACCTTCGTCAATATCTCGTTGGTCAGACACGGGTTCAAGGGATATAACATTCCCTGCAACTGACCCCAAAAAAGAGGGCTACATGGAACATACCTATGGCACACATGGAGGACAAATATATGCAATGACCATCCTTTACCTGAAATGAAGTGACCACTGCATCCTGCCACTGGTTCTGAGGAGGAGCTTCCCCCTGGAATGCCCTCAGAAACTGGGCGATGGGCATTTTGCTGGAGAGCCAACTCTTCTGCAGGGGTTAGGTCTGGACCGCGTGGACCTCCACCTGTTTTTTGCTTGTCTGCCTTCTTATTAGCTTTAAAATTAATGTTCTTTACATTATATATGATTCTTTATGTCAAGAATTCTTTAAATAGTTATATACCAATATTTACCAGTTTGAAGTATATTCTTGTACTTCACTTTAACCTGTTCCCGTGTTCTCTTTGTGCTCACGTTTGATCTGGAATTATGACATATTAAATAATAATTAATCTGACACATAGGAAATGAAACGCTGCTTTCAGTTAGTACAATGCACACGCGTTTAATTTGTCGGCCACTTTTTGCCAGCCGTCTTTTCTGGTTTGGACTGCTTTTGCAGTGTTACCCCTTGTGTATATTAAATCTTGAAATTCTTCATGTCCTTCGAATAAAAGGTCTTGCGCTGTGTGTGTGAAAAAAAAAATGCGCCCGTTCTTTCGTCATTTTGTTACAGCCTATCAAAGACTTGCTGATCACGTTTTCTAGACTCGATATTTGTGGGCTTTTCACTCAGCGCGGGCGCGCGCATTCATCTCGGACGATTAGATCCAGCTCCACTAATCTAATACACGGCTGCGTTTGAAAAACCGACTTATCCCGGATGAGTGTCACCGGCATTAACTTATCCAAGATGAGGCATCTGATCTCGGATGATTTAAGCGACTTACGGAAAATACCCCGCAGGAGTTACATCTCCATGGAGTTGGCACGCTCTCCCCGTATATGTATGGGTCTCCTCTGGGTGCTCCAGTTTCCTCCCACACTCCAAAGCCATGCAGGTTATGAGAACTGGCATTGCTAAATTGGCCCTTGAGTGTGAGTATGTCCTGCGATGAACTGGCATCTTATCCAGGAGTTGTCTTCCTTAATCCCTATGCTTGCTGGGATTGGCTCAGGCTTCCCCAGTACTCTGGTCAGGACAAAGGGGTTTAGAAAATGGATGGATGTAATCAAATGTATTAGTAGAATGCATGAATATAATTCTGACAGCCATGTCCATCTGCTTGTCTATTCGCAAGAAACAACTAGGCACCAGTGGACCAGATTTGTTCAAATTTGGCACCCTTCTTCTTTATGGGAATTTGTCAAAACAGTTCAATTTTTGTTGAGATATCTCAAATATAGCAAACTGAAAACATTTTGGAACTGTTAAAGTTTGCAAACTCATCAATTTTAAGAAAGAAAAGCATTTTGGGTAACTTCAGTTTTACACTAAGAGTGCCCACTTCATCTCAGATGTCATTTATATATACCCAGGTACTAAGTTAAAATGAGTAGTTCTCGGAAATCAAAGTAGGTGTACTTATGGCTGATTGTCTTCCTCTGGTATATGTTGTCGTCGAGTGAGGGAATCACTGAACCCAAAAGAAACGTTGGGATGCCAACCACAATCGTTTATGTCACTATAGCAAAAGAAATGCTTGTTAGCACTTGAATAAAAAAAAACAAAACAAAAAAGCGTAGCCTTTGGGCTGTATTAGTCAGCTCTCTTGAGGAGCTCCGTCCTACATTGCGTGCAGTTCACGAGTAGACTTCTCCTTCCAGGGGCACCCGGGTTTTATGAAGATCGGACCGGAATAGGTGGAGTCAGTTGCCCTCATTGGGTGTTTTCTCAGCACTGTGGAGGGCAAGGGAGACCCAGCAAAAGTAGCCCCTTTTTGTCCCAGGGTGGTATTACATACCTTAGATGAGCCCTGATGAGTTCTTCTTTGTCATTTTGGTCACACCATCTGGTTGTGGGCAGCACTGTGAGGTATTTTCACACAGAGTCCTCAATTGCTAGCAAAGTTAAGGCTGATTTATACTTCTGTGTTGATTCTACACCATAGCTACTCTTATCGCAATCAGTTTATACTTCAGCATCACGCTGTGCCGTAGTCACCTGTCTGAATGCTAGATGGTAGTGTTTGTAGCTCACAAGAAAAGTGAATGATCCATTAAAATACATGTAGTTTTTGTCCTCCAGGATCACTACTCCTCTTTCTACACAGTTCTTTCATAAGTGAACGTATTAGTTCCTGACATTTTTCCACCTTTTCATACATTCTATGACTTCCAAACTAAAAGATGACTGAACACGCTTTTCAGGGAATCTGTACGTACCAAACTGGCCAATCGGAGTCATAGTGGTCTGCGTAGGGTTCACGTTGGCACAACACAACATCAAATTTTCTGAGGAGATGCACATCAAGCTATGCCATAGGCAATGTGGACTACGGAGTAGGTTCAACACAGAAGTAAAATCAGCCATTATGCCTGCTGGGCGGCTGCAGATCAGTCAGCTCCCATCATTAACAGGATGAATGGACAGCATTTACGCACAGTCTCTCTTTGCTTGTTCACTTGCTGGTCCTTAGAAATATTTGGACTTGTAGCCCAAACATAGACAAGACTTCTACACATCCAATCCTGCACCAAATTGCCCTTTGGTGTAAAAGTGACTGCTCCAAACACTATAGGTTATGGGGTTCAGCTATGGACCGCTGATGTTACAGCCAGGTTGAGAGCAGTATGCTTGATGAGAAGAAATAAAGGTTTGGAGTTTGCATGGGTTTCTAAAGGAGAAAATAAGACATCTTCCCATTGGTTTCGTTGGAGCACATAAGCCCATCCTTTTTGGTTGACTAATGGAGCAAAGCTTTTCCCGTCAAGGTTGCCAATCATTGATTTATGGCTCTTTGAGCTGAACACTTAACTGGAGAAGACAGACCATTCTGGAATGTCACTTGGTGATCGATCATTTTAACAGGATGTATTCCAGGGAGAGGCACAGTCAAGAAAAAGCAGATATGAAGAGGGTCTGACAGCAGCTTTTTAAGCCAGGTTCTTATGTTCCAGACATTGCAAAATTGATAATGCCAGACAGGCGGAGTGGGGGCTCTGAGGCTAAGGATCTACGCTGGCATCCCGAAGGTTGCCGGTTCGAATCCCCGTCACTGCCAAAAGAGACCCTACTCTGCTGGGCCCTTGAGCAAGGCCCTTAACCTTCAATTGTCTGCACTCAGACCCCAAGGGGTATGCAAAAACTAACAAATTCCTAATACAAGAAATTGTATGAGGCGAAATGAAGAACAAAAAAAAAAAAGATGATGCCGCATGTGCTACTCTGCTGCCATTTCACTGATTTGTATTTGAGATTTGTGATCAGAATGAAAGAAAGACAGAGGAAAACACACAAGTTGAAATAAGCTCTCTTACGATATGTTTGAAAGAGTAAATGAACCCATAATCAAGGCTGCAAAAAACGTTCCTCTGCTGAACTTTCTGACAAAATGTAGCAAACTTCACCAAAATCAGTCCGGAGGAGCCAAGTTGTTTCATGTGGATGGACAAATGGAAGGACATACAAGACAACAACAGTAGGAGCTTTTGCATTTTATACGAATACACATAAAATATGGCTGAACTGTAATTGCAGGTCCAGTCTTCACATGAAAGGCACTATATAATGGCTGTATTATACTGGCACTGCAGGGACAGGCTCCAGCTACCATGACTGTGAAATTAAAGAAGTGGCCCAAAGAATACCTTGTTATTTCTTAGGCTTGAAGCTGAAAGATGGCCGGACTAAGTTCTTGAACCTCTTTGTCTTATAAGTATTCCTCATGGGGTCCAGGGAAGACGCTCCATGGTAAACTTGAAGTTACAAGGTGGCATCATCATACCACACCAATTGCTTACTCCTGCTTAAATGACACAGCAGATGTTATTGGATGTCAGGCTTTATGGAATTTTGGTTTTATGATAGAAAGGCACTATACAAAATAAAGTTTGTTTTTGGACTCAAACCTGCAGACTTTAATGCTCCTGCTTTGGGCTTATATTATTATGAATATGCAAAATTGCCCATGAAAGATAATTATTAAGACAGATGGGAATAACAACCACAAGGTGGCAGTATCAGATCTTCACAACAACCTGCACTCCCATAACATAAATATTGTGGTGGTGTAGATTTACAGTAATTTTAAATGCATAAATTTGCCATTTTTTGCCCATCATTCACCTTCAACAATCCACAATGACAAAGAGTTGCAAACATTAAAAATCATTAACTGCAATCTATCATTCATATAAGCATCCAGGCCTCTAATTAAATATTTTGTAGAAGCTCCTCTGGCAGCAATTCCATCCTCAAGTTTCCTTGGGAAGTATCTACAAGCCTCGTACACCTGAATTTGGGCATTTATCCCATTCTACCTGGCAGATCCTCTGAAACTTTGTTAAGATTGGATGGGAAACGTCTGCAAACTGCCATCTTCATGTCTCTTTACAGATGTTCTATGGGATTTACAGTAAGTCTGGGTCATTTGAGGATAGTCAAGAGACTTTAAACAAAGACACTTCAGCATTGTCTTGGCTGTATGCTTTGGGTCATTTTGTTGTTGTAAAAAGGTGAACTGTCACCCCAGTCTGAGGTGACACACATTCTGGAGCAGGTTTCGTACAAGGCCTTTTTGTATTTGGATGCATTCATCCTTTAATGCTCAGCAGAGGTCTTCTGAAGTTCTGTTAGATTGACCATCGAGTTCTTCATCAACTCCCTAACAACATCCCTTCCTGCCCAGGTACTCAGTCTATCCAGATGGTCAACTCTAAGAGTAGTCCTGGAGGCTACAAACTTCTTCCATATCACAATGATAGACTGAACACTTAAGAGTTTTAGAAATGGTTTAACCCCCTTGCCCTGATCTGTGAATACCTCACATGAATTTTCAGTTTATGATTTATAATAATTTTGCAGACCTTTCTGAAAAATGACATTGTGAAAACAAGTTAAGTGTTACTTAGAAAGGGAGAAAATGCACATTTATCCATTTAAAATGAAATCTACAGCACAATATATTGTGCAGAAGGTGAAGGGGTCTGAATGCTTTCTGAATCCACTGTATGCTTGTTTTGCGAACACGGTTGTATTCAGCTGTTACTTACCCAACACTTTGACTGAGGCTTACTTGATCTGCAAAGTAACAGAGTAACAGACAGTAGTGTCTTCCGTGAAAAGTCTGTTTTGGTCCCAAGGTTTCATAGCTTTCGTGGTGACAGCCAAGTGTAAAAGCCAACTGGATTGCTGTTCCTCGTACACTCAATTGCCGAGAGAAATCCCAACATGGTCATGAGGGGAATGTGCAGTGTCAGTCACAAGGACGAGATAATGCAGTTCTGAGGTGCTAAGTAGTGCTAAGCCACTGCACTGCCCTCTAGTGGCCATTACTTTTCTTCATTTATAACTAGTTTACAACTGTGTCCTGTCTCATGTCCAGAGCTGCCAGGATATGCCCAGCACTCTTCAACCTTGGACTGGATTAAGTGGGTTACAGATAAGGGATGAACAGAATATACAAAAATTGGGGAAATAAGACAAACAAGTAATTGCCTGGAAATCGAGAGCAGGCCGACTTAAATAACGACCATAGGTTCCCCTATTAAATCTAAATCAGGTTACATCAACAACTTGAAGGTAAATGAGCAGATAAACTACTAGCAGGGGTGCCAACTACATTTCCATATAAAATATAACCTATGGACATCAGGACGTCTTACTCTGACATGACTCAGAAAATAAGACCTGTTTAGTCTCAAGAAGAAGAGACCTAGTCCAGGTTTTCAAAATCCTCGAAGTCATCAGTAAAGCAGTTGTATCAGAATTACTTCAAATTAACGGTGAATCATGCACTCAATGACAGAAAAAGATGTGGGAATCTGGAACAAAATTACCAAGATGTGGAGTTGAAGTAGAAACCTTGACCACTTTTAAGAGGTACTGGGTGAAATATTGGCACAGCTTAGCTATATAAATGAGCTTGATGGACTGAAATGTCTCGTTTGTCAAATTTCTTATGGTGTTCCCCTGCCCATACAGGGAATCTGTGGAAAATGTGGTGGAGATAGGTTCAACGATGCGGATGCCCATAGTGTACAAACCTAAATTGAGCTTTATAGACTAGATTTTGAAATGGCCAAGATCCAACCGATTACTACAGGGCACACTCATGCTGTTACCCAGTGAACAGGGCCAAATGAGATAAAAATGATAATATCAGATGCCAGGAGACAACAAATCCTTACCTTGGATCTTCTCTTCCTGCAGGTCATAGTCCTAATGCAAGTATTCACCATGAAAGACATAATCATGCTTGTCAATCTTCCTGTAAGACTTTTTAACAGCTAAGACATTTTGTAATTTTTACTGCAATTCAAAATCATGATGGCAGCACAGTTCTACTAATATAAAAAAATGTTTAATTGATAATTGCTTATTGTTATACACTCTGAAATTATCCCAATTTCCGACATACACTTATTAAGGCAACATATTTTAATATTACTTTCAGACTCTGTATTTATTGATTTACTTTTCGGGAACTCATTATATGTGACAGATCAAGAAGGTAGGGTGGTGCCACCTGCAGACCAAGATGCATGTGGTAGACTCAAACCACAGTTAATTCCATGTGTGACCTTATTAAGATCATGCCTATAAGAACATGCAAGTTGCTCTGAGCTCTTCCACATGTTATATTTTTTATGAAATCAACTATAGAGCTGTAAAGTCTCTGTGATGTGACTAAAACCACAAGGCAGAAGTTTGTAATTTGGTGCGTTCATGGTGTGACTATGTTAATATACTGCATTAGACAGGAGAACATCACACAGTGTGCACTACTGAGGAGGTGGTGGTACAAATGGCACTACTTCTAACAGCAAAGGGCAAACTCCTAAAAGGTTCATTTTGTATCTCAGCTGCATGCACATATGGAGGGAGTTGATTTGAGTGTCATCAACATGTGTATAGTAACGAAAAGCCACACATCCTTCAGTTATGCTGTTTTGGCTGTTTTAGTTTGGATGATGGCCTTCCAAGTAGGATTCACTTTTTGCCTTCTATTATTAATATTCTCAAAATTGCAATCTTAAAAAAAGGCACATCTACAAAATTGCTAGTGAACCACTGCAACCCCCTACATAGGGGCATTTACTTATTGGCACGTGACAACCAACTTCTTATACAGGCCTTCCAGGGTGCAGAATGCCACAACCTCCAGGTCCAGAAAGCTTCTCAAATCCTGTCCTCAAGCTCAACTACTCTGTGCCAAATGAATCCTTTAATACAGATTATGTTTAACAGGTTACTTGTTTCTTCATTCACTCCTCAGACTGCGATTCTATCATGGCATAAATCAGTAGGCTTTATTATATTGTGATGAACATTAAAATTGGACCTTCTCTATGCTCTTTACTCATATTAAGAACTCATTCAATTGTTGCACAGTAGCTGGCCCTCACATGTCACAGTTCCACATTCAGTTCCCTGCCTGTCTGCTATTAGTGCAGTCAACTTCTCCCCAATTTTCATATTCTGAGTGTGGCTGACAGGTGTTCATACACATGCACATTTAGTTTGAATAAATTCTCTAACTTGCTCTGGAATGAATAAACAAATGTAGTTCATGCATGAGTGTACCTTGTAACAAACTGCTTTTGCTGGGACAGGCTCTGACTCTGCACAAGGCTCTACTTAACCGAGTGAATTCAGAAAAATCGGTGGATGATCACACAGGATTTCTTAAGAGCAGATTGATCACATAATTTGTTATAAAATGAAAATTAACCAATAGCTACTGTTGGCAAAACTTACAATATGCCCTTACATGGAACAGTAACTTTCACTTGTACAATATTCTCAATCACGCAAGCTAATTTAATAACAGACATTGTGAAAGAAGTTTATTTACTGTCCTCTTGGTTTTATCTTTCTATGTGAGGTCCATAAACATCCGTCAAGTTTACCATCAGGTGGTTATTATGTTCTTATGATGTGTAAGTAGTATTTTTCAATGCTGGCCTACCAAAAATGAATGTTTCACCAAATATGGATTTAGCCCTTAAATCGGGGCTTTAGAGCACAGCTTCCGGTTCATCCATCCACATACCCTTGAAACCACTTAATCCAATTAAATGATAAATTTAGTTTCTCTTTTTGAGACCATTGTGCTTATTTTGGTGGTGAACACAGGTTTTGGATTCACTGGCCAACAGCATTAGTCAACTCTTGTCAGGTCTATCCTCAGAAAGTAATATTACTTGCTTATGGTCTGCTAATAATGCAATATATTGTGCCAAGCATAATGCTACTGCAAATGTGACAATCTCCAAAGTGCCCTGGACACATTAATATTGATAGAAAGTTTATTATAGCTCAGTTTGTTTTCCTTTTAAAATTGATCTAACAGTAAATTAAATTTCTGATAAAATTACACCAATTTAAAGATTACAATACATTTCATTCGCAGATGTGTTTACTCATCAAATATGGCCCTTCTTTAGCAATAGGCACACTGGCCAAATCTAGAGTATACACAATCATTTAATATGAAAATAAAAATGTACCTAGATATTTTGGGTGAAGAATAAAAAAATATATTCACCTTTAAAGTTCTTTAAAGTTTAAGTGAACAATGTGCAGAAACTAGAGGCTCCACTACAGCCACAATGCAGGTGCTGATTCTCACTGTGCCAATCCCTGTGCTAAAAACAGTGTGGCTCTTAGATAAGAACATAATAAATTCTCTTAGTTTTATAAATAATCCTGAATAGTTTTGCTTTTAGCCACACTAATCATCTTTAATAGCCTACCAATTTCAAAGCAATGTGAGGAGGTGTACCAAAGTCCAGTTATGTCCCAGTAAGAAACTCCACACTAACGCTATTCATCACAGCAGAATGAATTACAGAAAAGATTTTGCAACAAAATATTTGGTGATAAAATGAAGAGAGACATAATTATTATAAGCCTAGAACCCTACATGCTTTTATTATAGGACTCATCAAGCATATGTGTAAAATTCATCATTCATTAACTACACCTAAAGCACAAATATTGAAAACAGAATGAACAGATTCATTAAATTATGAGAAATGTGATTAACTCACTGCCAAATAGAAAATTTATATAATAAAGGAAGAAAGGTTGTAAAATATCATAGTTTACAATAATTATTCACATTCAAAGGCTTTACATCTCAATACATACACAACATGGCCCATGAACATGACTTCAATCCAAATATAAATCATATATTAGAATTTAATAACACAGATTGAAACTAGAGGCTAACAACAGCCAGGCAAATAACCTTATACAAGAATAAAAATACAAAAAAGTGTGTATCCTAATATCGCTGCATTACTTGCTTCAGATTTCAATTACACGTTGTCTGTACATCACAGTTCTAGTCAGCTACAAACCAGGTAGAGAGTATTAAATACACAATGTAACCGACTGTTGCCAACCTGATTAAAAAAATAATCATAACAACATACTAGCAAGAGAAACTAAACACTTCCTGCACTTATTAATCTGAAAGATAAATACAGCAGATTCAACTGCTGCACGACTTGGTAGCGTTTCTGGACATCCGAAGCACAATAAAACTTTTGGAGGCTGCTCTGAGGAAACACACAGCCATTTGTAGCAGACTAACTGCAAGAAGGTGCTGCTGAGTCTTCATGTCACTTCAGTGAGCATTACTTTCAGGCAGTCTGAAGTGTCTCTCACTGCCAGTTACAAAACATTAGATTGTGGGATCCGATTTGGATTGTAAACCTTGGATGAAATATTATCTTACTATACTACAATATTGTCTTTAAGTTCAGCCTGACAGTGAAGTGACTTACAATTGTATTGTAAATCCTTGGTTTGAGAGTATTTGGCTTCTACATTTTTGTTACTATAATGTAGGAAAAAAAAAAAAAACTTAACAGTGCACACACAAGAATAATAGCGTGTTTCGATTGCTAATCTGGCTGAACTGGATACACTAAATGCCAGCTATGGCATCACATCTGCGTATGACTATTCCTTTATTTATTTTAATTTAAAGAGATTCCATCAAGATATCGTTACCTTAAGGACAGGTCCTGGAAAAGTCAACTTTCCAGTACATTTTAAGAGACATTACGACAGAGGCACTTCTCTTTCTCCATATACATATTTACAAGAGTGAACATGGAGTAAGAGACACCGTCACAAAATAATTTGTCCAAGATGTGAAGCTGGACACAGAGGCAACTGTTGGTTCTACTATGACTACATCTATATTTTTTTCTATTTGAAGAGTTTTTGTTACTCTCCACTTGCTCTGTCGACACTGATCAATTGTTTACAGTAATGCGCCAGTCTGCTCATAACGTCAGAGTACAGACCTCAATACTATACAAGTACCACTGTAAACTTGCAATCAGATCCCATATTAAGAATGAAACAAGGCGCTCACCATTTCGACTATGAGCAGCAGAAAGAGAAAATGCCCAATGAGAGGCAGACAAGTAAGCAAAAGTTCTCAAGGGCTCCCTGACAAAACATATGGCTGAAGACAAAACTAAAGTCGCAGAATTAAACTCCCCCCCCCACCCAAGCACAGGGCAAATGTACATCATTAGGGACATGTGCATTTGATTCTACATAATCTCCTCAAATGAAGCTGTAAAGCACAGTAGCATCACCTTCCTTTTCATAGCAGTAGAGCTTAAGTAGACAAAAGGCAAATATCTTCATTTGCACATGATGGTATTGCACCTGAAGCTTCAACATAAAAAAGCACAAAGAACAAGCAAAGCAACCCTGAATTCCATTTGTTTGCTTGAGAAAAAAAAAGTAGGAAAAACACAAAGGGAATAAATTCAGAAGCCAGCACTCTGTGAGAGATTTTAAAATGCTTCTGGTATCAAGGCATTCTAATCTGGAAGGCTTTCTTTGCTGTGTTACAGATGTCTATTTGGAAATGAAGTCTGGTAACAGAGAGGGATGTGCTAGGAGGCTGCTGGGATCTTTTTTTTTTTTTTGTTCTGTGCTAGATGCCAGCATTCTGGTGCCTATGATAGTTTTTCCGCCACACTTCTTGGATTTTCTTGCACCATCTGTCAGCATTCCCACTAGGGTCCATAAGATAATAGGTCCTATTAGGCTGCAAAAAGAGGAGAAACAAAATGCAAATTTTATTAAACTGCTACACAGTTTACTTGTGCGCAATTCAAGAAGATTATTATAATGTGCATATACATTTTTCTGCTTAGTAAAACAATGTATACTTAAATAAAATAAAATGATTTAAAAGGAGTCCTAAAGTGAAGCTGTTATCATCATGAGTAGACAGCTCTGTGCTTACCAGGAAGGTATACTGTGTAACAGTTATATCCAGACAAAAACAAAACATTGAATAAAATCATTTTTGTCAAATTAAGGACTCAAATACTGCATTTCAGTCAGATGAATCATGAACAAAAAGATTACAAGCATGATATTGAGAAAACAAATGCAAAAACAAAACAGCTTAAAGGCAGCAAATCACAGTACATATGATGGGGACTGCAGGTTGTCACCAACTATAAAGGAAATGGTGATGAAATCAATGACAAAACGTCCCACTTCCAGATAAGCTAATTAAACTTAATAAAACAGAGGTGCTTATAGTGGGTCCATCAGCTAAAGCCCAAATTGGTCTTGGATTTTTCCGTCTCTCTCTGTCTTTTGCAAACCTCAAGTCCGCAATCTTGGTGTTATCTTTGACAGTAACCTTTCTTTTGAGAAACACATTAATTCCGTAGTCAAGAGTTGCTTTTTCCAGCTTCGTCTATTAGGTAAGATCAAGCCATTTTATCTTCTAGGGATCTTGAGAAAGCTACTCTTGCTTTTTTCTTTTCTTGCCTTGATTACTGCAACTTGCTGTATTCTGGGATTAGCAAATCCCTGATACGCAGGTTACAGTTGGTCCGGAATGCTGCCGCCCGCTTCCTGGTTGGGACAAGAAAGTCTGATTCTGTTTCTCCAATATTAGCTTCTTTACACTGGCTGCCCATCAGTTTTTGAATTGATTTTAAAATCTTGTTGCTAGTTTTTAAATCTTTACATGGGCTTGCTCCTTCCTATTTATCTGAATTGTGTGCTTTACACCAGTCATCTAGAGTTCTTAGATCTTCTGGTCAGTTGTCTCTTGTTGTCCCTCATATCAAGTGTAAAACTAAGGGGGACAGAGCGTTTGCAGCTGCTGCTCCTCGCCTGTGAAACTCTTTACCTCATTACATAAAGGAGTCGTCTACAATTGAACTGTTCAAAACAAGATTAAAGACTTATTTCTATTCACTTGCATTCCGTGACCTTCAGTAATACTGATGGTTTCCTCATTATGATTATGTAACATTACCGCTATTTATTATTTATGTTCGTATATTTTATTTCTATTTATGTTATTTGTATGTTTTCTTTTATTCTATTATTGTAAAGCACTTTGGCCACAGCATTCCTATGTTGTTTTAAATGTGCTATATAAATAAATTGACATAAGCTTCATTATAAATCTGCATTCAAAGGTGGCTCTCAAAAAGAGAATAAAGGATATGTGTAGAAGATTTAGAATAATAAAGACACACAAAGTAATTAAGCCTGACCAAGTTTCTCTCAGGATCACCTTACTTCTGCATTCACAGACATTTTTAATTAGCTATCGTCTGTGTCATAGCTATGTAAAGGTAAACATAGTAACACTGTCTAATACTAAAAGATGATGTGCAACTGACAAATGTAACCAAGAAACTGTTTTCATCTTTACATTACATAGTACAGAAGCAACTCTATTCGGTTTCATTTCTTGGCATTTTGCTAAAGCACTTGGTACCACTTATACACTGCTAAACTATTGCTCCTCCACATGGTCAGTGATAGCAGAGAGCCCTGTAATTCAATAACAATAAGAATTAATGGTCTTTTTCAATCTCTAGCATGTGCTTCTAATACTGTAGAAGACTAGAAAGAAGTGGGTGGCCAGAACAGTTACAACGGACCATGAACTCCCAGAAGTTTTTTTTTTTTTCCTCTCCTCCACTGTCAACTAGCCATATACCAATTAAAACGTTAGACTTTATGGTGTCAAGATTTGCTTATGTAAGTCAATTTCAAACTGCTCTCTTTCAGTATGTTTAACAGTGCAACATACAAACGAGTAGAATTTAAACATTTAATTCAAAAGTTAATAAAACCTGGAGATTTTATTCTTTGATGCGATACAACTTTCAGGTACAGCAGGTGTAGAGAATTCAATTTGAGTCCCTACTCTGTGTGGAGAGTAGAAGGTAACCAGAGATTAGAAATCTCCATTTACTCAAATGATTATCTAGCTTGAGACTGTGAGCTTGGCACTTCTTTTTAGCAGACTCATTCCATATAATCTTTACTATAGGTAAAGTACTTCAACAAATGTTGACTGATTAAGTTTCGCAAATCACAGTTCTGACAAACTGCCAGTCCTTAAGAGCTGTTTTTTTTTTTTAACCAAAGTACTTCTTCTTGACTACTGAGATCTGGGGAAGGATTTTTTTTTGTAATGATTTCATGTATCCTCCATTCCATGATTATTCACTAAACAGTGCTGTTTGGGATTTTCACATATATAAAATTTGCAAACAGCTGTTCTATATAAATTAAGTTTTAAAGTGATGAGGGGCAATGTTTTCTGTAGAAAGGCACCAAAATATACAGGTTGTCTGGTGATACTTGAACTGAATCATAAACACCTTGCCACCTATGCATACTTGAAGATGATGATTTTTTTAAATATGTAGTTTTAAATGGAGACACAGCATGTAAATCTTGAAAGTTTTAATGTGTAACCAAGATTTCCTGTGCCAATCTTTCCAGCACATTAACTATGCAGATGATGAATCATATACAGTAACTCTTTTAATAAGAGTTGCATTTTTAGACAAGATGTTCCAATGCAATGATAAGATGTTTTGCCAAAGACTTTAAACTTATGTAGATATTTTGGCACCTTTCTATCTATACAAAACATAGCATGCATGATGGACTATATTATTTTCTTTATCTTGATTGGTGAAAACTGATGTATTTTACAGCTATGTTAAGCACATTATCTCATCTTCATAAGCCCAAACTTATACTTTAGCAACTGTTATAACAAACTCACAGTGGCAAATGCACCACCAGATCTCTTTTAATAAAAGTATGTGCAGTGACGATCTCAGCTATTATATGAAGGAAAATGTCCTAACACTAATGAAAACATCTGTTTTTAAATGATTAGTTTAAAAAAATGAACAGTTGCACACTCAGAGCTAAAGAAATGAGGCAAGAGCTTCAGACACTTGTTTTTATTCACAACATACCAGTACTTCAAGGATAGACAAACAAATGTACAGTGCTTCTTAAACTATTCATTTTTTATTTCTTAGCTAAATAGTAAAATTATGTGAGATTCAGTAATTATGATAGAGAACTCATAACAGACAATACATAAATAACTTAGATTTGTTTGGCGGTACATCAGCAAGACATGGTATAAATACTTCTGAGTAGGGACATTACCTAATAGTATGTGGTAAAAGGGACTGGGACTAAGCCTAACTAATGTTGTCATTCACATACATTTGCACAAGTTACAATAATTATTTAACTGCCACATTTCACTTTCTATGGCATGCATGTGATGTATAGAAATGCTTGCTTTAAGTAAAGAACTAGCTTTGATTACATATTAATTTTAAAGTTAAATAAATATCATTAAAAGAACTAAAACACTATATTCACAAAGTTTCAACTAGCACTCTACATTAAATAATAATCTATATATATAATTCACTAAACTGCCGCCACAGCAAGCAAGACACCCATGGAAGCACGCAGGACGGAGCCATGCCCACCAACTCTAAGACCATTGGATACGATGACAACTGACACAGCCACGCCCACCAACTCGGACGCGACGACACAGAAAAAACGGTGTCATTTATGTTCATCTGTGGTAGAGTCCACATGAACCTCTGAGCCACGTTGACTGTTCATAGAGGCATGTTTCTCACGGATGTGAATCGCTATATGCAGCGTGTTAAACAGTTTGCAAGGGGTATCCCATGGGATCCTTAAGACAATCCTTTAAAACTGAGGTTAAAACACAATGAAGGAAGCAGTCTTTAAAAACCAATAAGCCCTGTGCCTCTGTTTCATTAGCGTCTCACCTGCTTCACGGTCGAGACGCTCTCTCAGCAGCTGACCTTGTCTGTGCCTGACTCCACTACTGTCAGTTGCCTGATTAAAAATGGCCTTTTGAAGGGGAGCTATGGACCCGCTATACCACAGGAACACATTGTCTTCGAGCCTGCTCTTGCTCACTCTAATGTACCGGCTTTCTCTCTCTCCTCACTCGCTCGCACACTGCACAGGGGAGAAACAACCGCAGCACGACTCCACCCAGAAACTGTTTCAGCCACACTTCCACGCCCCTCGCTACGGTGTGAGCGCGATGATTACTTATTTAAAAATGGCCTTTTGAAGGGGAGCTGTGGACCCGCTATACCACAGGAATACCTGTGACATTACCTTCACATTGTTTTCCTTTTATTTCTGATCCCGTCGAGCAGATCAGACACCCAGGCAAACAACACTGAATAATCAATAGCTGCAACTACTTTGCCCACCCCAACTCCTCACCTGAGTCGGTTTCGTCTGTGTTCAGCAGTGTTTCCCAAACTCGGTCCTGGTGAACCCCTGTGCAGAGAGGCGTGGGTAAGTCGTTGAACCCCATTCGTGATGGAATCCGGGGCTTGCAATTGTTCCCCATGAACGAGGAATTCCCAGTAAGTGCGGGTTGTACGCTTGCACTGATTACGTCCCGTCCCTTTGTACAGCCCCCCCCTCGCTACTACCATGGTCGGGTGACATAAAACACGGCGTCAATTCAGTTGTGAGCCACGTTGACTGTTCATTTGCCTTCCATTGGCACCGCTTCAAATGTATTTCATGGAAACAACACTTCTTTCAATGTTATACAGATTCCTGCATCAGGTAACTGCACGCGCTACACTGAATGGATTAACGTGTGTCTACCCGGCAAATAGAGGCGTGGGTAAGCCATTGAACCTAATTACGTCCCTGCCCTTTTTAAAAAAAAAAAAACCCCTTGCTACTACCATGGTTGGGTGACTTGGTGGATTATATATAGAAAAGCAGCCAGAACCGCAAAGAACAATGAAAAGTCTACGTGGCTCAGAGGTGCATGTGGACTGTGCAAAGATGAAAATGACTCAGGTGACGAGTTGCGGGTGGGCACATGAGCAGGCAGTGTGTACTGAACGAGAAATCAGCAGACTAGCATGACGGAGAGGGCGGAATGGGCGTCCTTCCCCTCTCCTCCCGTTCCGCCCTCCGCGCCCGAGCGCTGTCCACTCCTGTCCCTTGCTCTGGGAGAAGAAGGCGCGACGGTGGTCCTCCAATTTTCAGTCACGGACAATTGTACGTTGGTTCGTACCGTGCATTGTTGAAATGTTACTTTTCTTGGTGGTTTATTAAATTATGGATTTTTCAAATGTTCATTTTTTCCCCTGTGCTTAAAAATCATTAAAAAAGCGGCCTGATTATGCGGCGTATGCTACGCCACAGGTTGCCTAGTAATAATAATAATAATAATTCGTTACATTTATATAGCGCTTTCTCAGTACTCAAAGCGCTATTCACACAGGGAGGAACTGGGATGTGAACCCACAATCTTCCACAGTCTCCTTACTGCAAAGCAGCAGCACTACCACTGTGCCACCTGTGAGGACAATAGACACAACCTGTTGCTGATATGAGATTTATGTAGCCAAAATGGGTGGAAAGCACATAATACATCAACACTGGAAAAAGGAGTGCTGGTGGTATTTTAGTGTTATGTTCATGCAAACTGTACAAGATGAAAATTTTCATAAACTAATTTCTCTACATGCCCTGAACTGTATTTTTCATCTGATGGTGAAAATCTGTGGCCTAATTTCTGCTTGTTGTTGAATGGACCACATCTTTATCAAACGCTTACAATGCATGCTCTTCACACAACTGTAATTTATTCAAGTTATACTGGGAGTGAACGGAGAACCTTAAAGATGTGCTAGGCATATAAACCACTTAATACTATAATTATTATACAAGTGGTGTTGGCTCATTTGAATAGTTACATGGGAAAAAAAACTATAAGAGATGCATTAATAAGCTAAACTTTCCTTAACCTACTTTTATCTGGCACAAACTGGGTGAAATATTAACTACAAAAATTAAAAACAATTCACAAACCCATTTTCACTTTGTACCAGCCAGCCAGTATTTTAATTCTGTCACTGTGCCACCACAGCTCTTACCTCCTTTTGTAATCTATAGCAGCTACAATTACAATAAAGAAACAAAATTTATTGTTTGCTTTCACATATGTAAACTGTAATAAATACACAGTCTTACAGAAACAAGCAGCTAAATTGTGATATTTAATATAGCCTTCAAACAGAAATTAAAAAAATGGAGTAGTCTAAAGGTAAGACAAAAGTGCAAATAAAAAAGAAGGCCTTTCTGTGAAATCTTTAATGTCAATCAATATTCTTTGCATTTGCTGGAGATGTAGTTTAAGGTGGAGGAAGAATGAGGAAAAGAGATGGTGGGAAAAAAACAATTGAAAAGTGTTTTCAGTTTAAGCGCCACACACTAGAAGTGTAATTGTAGCTAGCATGGTGTATTAGTGTTTAAAGCTGTAGTCTCGAGAGTTCCACAGACTTTTTTTTTTTTTTTTTTTTTAATTATAGGACTAGGTAATGTTTGTACAGAGTTGAAAGTTCTTCCTGTGCCCATACAGATTTTCTCTCTACCAAATTGAATCACACAATTTTTAGGCTTACTTAAAACTTGAAATAGACCTGTACGAGTATGGGTGTGTGAATGTACATTTATGTAATAGTATACCCTGGAGAAACTGGCATTTTGTTTGTAACCTTCCTAACTCTCTGTGGCCCTGCACTCAAAAACAATGAAGTCAAAAGACAATATACACTGTAGTACATACTACAGCATTTAGGGTGTTACATTATTGAAAACGGCTACTACCCTACAAATTGGAATATGAAAACTTTTAGAACACATTTAAATTATTTGTTTTTTTATTATTTTCAATAAGTGTCCATGCTACATAACAGCAATTTCCTTTCTCTGAATGCATTTAAGACTGCAAGTCAGTGCAAATATAAAATAACCCTGTAACATGATGCCAACAGTACTGCACTGTATGGTGGTAAAAATATGATATGGTACTTTTGCAGACATTTAGAACTTTTAAATTTCAGGCAGTTTTTTTCTAGTTATTTTTTTTTACATTTAGTTTTCAACATTAGGTTTTAGCTTTTCACTATATTCTAGTTTTATTTATTTATTTTTTGTTTTTATGTAGTTTTAGTTTTCAGTAATTAAAATTTAGTTTTTGTCCCTTTGTATGCAGAGGGAAGTAGAATAGCCCAAACTGGTACTCAAGTAAAACTGCTGTTAGTTTAAAAATACATCAATTAAGCAAAATTAAAAGTATATATTCAAACATTTGACTAAAAGTAAAAAAGGTACCGGGCCAGAAAGTACTCAAGTTACTTTGATTTAAGCATTATATTCTACAAGGGGGCTCTGCCTCCTGCTCGCTTCGCTCGCCTACCCCTGGCGTTGGATATCCCGAAATACATTAGTCGAGCTCGTTCGTTTTGGAGCCGTGCCTGCTTTGCCCGCGGTATTTCAGACGTGTGTTGTAGGCGCCATTGATTTTATCCAGGCGGGCTCGTGTTTGTATAACCGTCAGTCAAGCTCGTTCGTTTTGAACCCGTGCCTGCTTTGCTTCCGTGTCCGTTTTGAACCCGTGCCTGCTTTGCTTCCGCAGTCTCAGACGCGCGTTGTAGGTGCCTGCGTACATTGATCTTATCCAGGTGGGCTCGTGTTTGTATTGTTGAGCTGTATTGTGTTTGAATTTGGTGTAAAGCGTGCAGCGATTTGTACAATCCCAAGCAGCACATTATTCCTAACTTCACTCCACAGTAGTGCCACTCACAATATGGCGGTGACGCCTGCGCCTTCACTCCGCAGTAGTGCCACTCACAATATGGCGGTGACGCTTGCGCCTTCCGTACTATGTCGGGTTTCACTATGCTGTGTAGGCGCCTTTGCCTTTCGTACTTTCCCGCGCCTTCCGTACTATCTTTGTGGACCTGTGGGGCCTCCGTAGCCTCCTCCGTTTGAATCTGGGCTGCAGCGCAGAATCCTCTTTTTTTGTGTGGCCGTGTCGGTAGTCGTTAGCTATGGGCGCGTTGTTGCTTCATTTCTCATTCACGTCAGTTGAGCTCTTTCGTTTTTGGGCCGTGACTCCTTCGTGCACGGTGGATACGACTTCGCTTGCGGTGTATGAGACGTGCGCTGTACGCGCCTGCGCAGTACGTCTCATGGTCCCATCGCCATGTACCTGCGTCCATGCCATCCGGTTTACCATTCTCGGTTAGTAATATGGATAGGGTGAAAAAACATTTTTTTTAAATCAGTGATCTTGTATCTACTGCTTTATAAATATGCAATACACATACTGTATTAAAACAGTCAAGCCCTAATATAAACAAAAATGAAAGATCTTCAAGTGCAGAAGAAACAAAAACTCTGGTTGTTTTTCCAGATAGTACTCATGATCTCGGTGGTGCCTATTCTTCACAAAAGATTCTAGGCTTTGGAAACTGATCTTGAAAACTGAAATGCAAAAAAATTAAAAACATTTTATAGTACTAACCATTTAGACACTGGGTCATTAAAACATACGTTACGGATGTCTAATGTGAACAAAAGAATCTTAAGTGAAAGGAAAACAAATGATATTCAATGAAAGTGAGAAAATTAAAAACATTTTTAACAACTGATGGACTTAAGTTGGTGCATATATGGCCATAAGGTTGGATTTACAGTACATGAACATTTATTTCAATGCTTTTCTAATCAAGATGCTCCTATAACAAGACAAACAAAACAAGCAGAAATCATGCTGGATATGTCGTAATCAGTGGTTTGTTATAAAAATGAATCCAACTTTAGCAATTTCATGCCAGTGAGGACTAATAAGTTACAAACATACTCAAAGTGTAATTTTCCAAGGTTATATTACATGACTGAGTAAAAAGAGGATATGTATTTTCAGAAAATGCAAATATGAAGACTGCAGTATCTTTCTTTTATATTTATTCAAATTTAACAATATAATGTAAATCATACAACAAGATGTAAATAGCCCTGTTAACTCTGTTTAACTGGGAAAATATTGTCAAAGTAAATACCCTACTTAAATTCTTCTCATTAAGGGTATCCCTGAACATAACCCGAGTGTGGCACAGCATTAACTAAGTTTTAGTTTTAATACTGAGTCAAGAACATACAGTGGAACCTTGGTTTATGAGTATTTTGCAAGACGAGCAAAAATTTTTAATAAATTTTGACTTGATAAACGAGCGAGGTCTTGCAGTACGAGTAGTCTGTTGTCTACTCTACGTTGTCTGCTGAGCTTCATGTGATCACAACTGAGCTGATGGTTCTTCTCTCTCTCGCTGCGGGATTGTGGGCAATCGTCTCCTATTCTCCGTCTGAGTTGGCGTGCCTCACTCATAGTAAACATCCGTACGAGCGTATACTGTTTACTACAGCATTAGCATTGTGACTGTGTGTGTGTGTGCGTGCTTGTGTGTGCTCGCTCGTGTGTGTGCTCGCGTGCGCGTGTGTGCTGTGACGTGCGAGTCCCCGCCTTGCACACTAAAACACAAAGCTGAGTCTCAGTACTTTAGCATCACCAGCTTTATTCAGCTTGAAACAGACACAGCAGTCAGGCAGGGCCCTGCACATTTATAATGTTCCTTGTATCACCCATCGACGGCAGGCGCTTATAGCATGTTCGCGATCTTTTCGGATTCGCTTTTAAGGTGAACTGCTACAGCGCTGGGAGACTGCGATTGCTTTGGGACGCTCTTCCGCGTGTCATCCCGTTGGGTGCAATCCCACAAGAGTTTAGAAACTAATTCACACCAGCCATGATTCTTTTCAAAGGTAAAGTGCAGGTTAATTTGTTTTATGTATTTTTACTTTATATTTTGTATTAATCATTTTTATATGAATAGCTTTGGGTTGTGGAACAAATCATCTGAGTTTCCATTATTTCTTATGGGGAAATTCACTTTGATATATGAGTGCTTTGGACTGCAAGCACGTTTCCGGAATGAATTATGCTCGCAAACCGAGATTCCACGGTACATAATTAGAGCCTAAAGAAGAAATCAGAAGATAAAAAAACACCATTATTTGTAGCCTTGACTGTTGTGAATTCTTTATATTTGTGGATTTGAGTTGATAACAATGTCTGGTGAGAATTTCGTGTGAATAGCCTCATTAGGAGTATATTTACTGAAAAAAATGTCGCGTTCAACACTTATTTATCCCACTGTATTTATTTACTTTATTTACTAGGGGGCTATGCCCCTGCTCGCTTTGCTTGCTCACCCCCAGATTTGGTTAACCGGATATACAATTTAAAGAGATTGTTATTTTCATAGGAATTGCTGCATACTCTTTCAATTCTATGTTGCATCCCTTCTCCGTGATCATAAATATATACCTGACTGAATTGTGGTTTCTTCGAAATTAAACTTGTCATAGCTTTAATTGTTGCTGGACCACAGATTCTTATAGCCTAAGGTCCATTATTGTGTAAATCTACATTTTGAGCATTGAATGATGTGAAAGCGAAAACATTATTGTAGACTGATATTTTGCCTGTAGTGTTTGTGGATTTCACTTTCACCAAACAACAAATCTTTTAATTCTCACGGATACGCCTCTTCATTGGGAGGCAGCACTACTTTTCCCTGATGGCAACACGAATTAGACGATCTATAAGTCTCCGACTTAAACTTTAAAATCTTATAATATCTATATACTTCTGACATAACACCTATGTCCATATATTCAATCTCTTTTTGCTGTTTTGTTATTTCACCGAGAAATAATTTCCATTTGTTTGTGCTAATGCGATCTTTATTTTATTTATACTTTCGAATTCCACTGCTTTCATAATCTCTAACCTGCTCTGCATGTGTATTGCGCCAACGTTTTTGAACGTCTTTATGAAGTCTTTCATTTCATTGGACCTACGAGGTTTTCAGTTCCACTTGGTCTGGGCTGATTATTACTTTCCTTATTTTCAGAATTTGCACATAGATTATTATTATTCCTTTTTGCCTTCTTTTCTCTCCAACACTTTTGGGTCTGTTTTTGACGCACTGCTCTTTCTTCTTCGCTTTGTCATTGACATGCCATCTAGAACGTATAGAGCGGAGAGCACATGAAGTGTGTCTGCCAAAAGCATTCCAACAACTGAGAGGTTAGATGTCTGTGATCATTTTAAATTTGTTGTTCTTGCGGGACGACAAAGTGTCTTTCCGAGAAGTTCATGTCCCAACCCAAGATTTTTTTTTTTTTTATATTAGAGAGATGTATATTGGTGTATTTATGGAAGCTGTATAGCACTCTAGTTAACTTCTGCTGTTTTAAATGTGCTGTATACATAAAATTGACTTGACTTGAATCTGTGCAGATCTGTGCTTGCTTAACGTATAGAACCAGTAAAGGAAGTACTATAGCGCAGAAATGCTTCTCTCTCTACTACTTCAACAAACAATAATCATACTCCAGCATTCTTTTAACCAAAAGGAGCATTTGACTCCTGAAAGTCATTAGGTGTTCAGACTTTACAGACCTCTTTACAGGTTGAATATCCCTAATCTGAAATGCCTGCGACCAGATGTATGTTAGATTTCGAAATAATACATTTACATAATGAGGTATCTTGAGGGGACACATTATCAAGTAGGAAAATGCTCAAATCCAAACAAAGTTTTATAAATGAGACCTCTGGTGTGGAATTTTCCACTTGTGGTGTCCTTTTTTTATTTTTGCCGAATGATGCAATTTTGTTATCAATATAATTCATATACACTGATGTATGTGGAACATCTCCCCACTGTGTAAACACCGGGATGCAAATGTGACTGACTCCCGAGAATGTCAATATACCCTTAATCTTAAACACAAATGCAAAAAACAGTTAACAACTTGGAGAGTTTGAAACACAGGTGTTAAAACAAATTCTTTAAAAGCATAATGCAAAAATGAATTTATTTTCTGTGAACTGTGCCTTTGCTTCACTATCAGTACTATTAAACTGAATGTCTCTTTCACAATTTACAGTTATTAACTGATCATGAAATTCAACTATTAATGATGTAATGTGATCAAACTAGGGATAAAATGTCTGAACTGATTAAAAATTCACACCTTGTATTGTGTTGTGTAAAGTTATATAAGTTAGCTTTAACATTGTTTTAACATATTAGAATCTTTTTATTATTTCTAGTATCTTAACATACTTTTCATTGCCTAGGCCAACTTAATTACGTGCTGCATTTATGTAATTTTAGTTGGGAAAGTTCATGTGACATTTCAACTCTAATATGCCTGCCTACAGAAATTAACAAATTGCAAGTGTCACAATATTGAAAGCCTTTAATATTATAAAGCTGTTCTAAATGAGTGATATTGATGAAACTTGTGATATAAACTTGAAGAATTTCAAACTTTGACTGGGCTCAACCAACCCTATCCACTACCCTACAACCCAACCATACAGTTTAAGACAACACATTACCTGAACATACTGCAGACTGACAATGCTCTGAAAAATGCAAAACCCAAACTATTACACCCAATGTTTGAAAGAAATGGAAAATACCATCAGCATTATAAGTATCTTGCAGAATCACCTAAAATGCAGTAATGCCATTGACTTTCATTTTAAATATTTAATGTGTACCTTAAATATGTGCAATATTGGCAAAAAATTATCTATTCAATATTTTCTGGGTCTTTGATGATACCAATAATTAGACGATATTTTGCATCCTTTAAAATGTGTTTGTAAAAGTCTTTTTGATCTAGCTTGGTCTTGATAATAGAATGTTAACTGTAATTTATTTAATTAAAACTGAAGTAAAATAACACAATTACATCATTAAAATCACCAGTTAAAGTATTACTGAGATCAAACAGTGCAAGTATAAGTAAACCAGTTCAAAGTGGCCTACAGGATTTACACAAAAAATTGCACTAAGACCAACTAAACTATTATAATTATAGCATTTTAAACAGACACTTAACCTTAATGTAAACAAGATGTGAATCTAAAGTTAATAAAATACTAATCACAATTGAAATACAGGGCATGAACATTACAAACTAGATAAACTGTTCTGCTGTAAGGCAAACTGTTGAGCATACAAGCAAAAACTAAAACCTAACATACTGTCAAAAAGTTCTGTAAAATACTGCACAGGAAATACTATAGCATCTGTAAACAGGTTCTGTCATATACTGCACAAAAATAAAAAAAAAAAAACCAACACAAAACATTTTTAAACAAATTGCTAACTTCATGTTCTGTCTAATATTGTACAAAAATATCAGTAAAAAATAAAACATCTGTAAAATTCTACTGAGGAAACTTCAAATTGTGTGACGGAAACACTAGTCTGTCCACAGCATCTGGCTCCAGAGCAGCATGGCTATATTACAATTCCAGTACTGAAAGCTCTCACAGAAAGTGTTTGAAGCAGGAATGAACAGGTACTTTTTTGCAAGTTTCACAATTTGGGGAAATGTACTTCTTGTGTTTTCCACCACTCAAGTGGATTTACATCACTGTCCATTTCATGTATCATCAATTAGCTCTTCATCTCTTTTTCAATGATAGTGTGCAGAGACTTGCCTTCCCTGAATTCTTGTTTTTTTTTTTTTTGATAGCTGCTAATAGACTTTTTTTCTCTTTTGCCCCCTCCCTTGTTGCTCATCACCTGCTCCAACTTCTGCAGCCATAGGTGCAGGATGGAGCAGGTTGAGGAGGCAGGGATCTCTGTAGGAGTGTTTTAAATAATGAAAGAAAAAAATGTGCTTTGGAATCAAGGACCCCCAACCAAGACAGCCTGCAAAATAAAACACACCAGGCACAGGTCTCTTACAGAAATAAAAATAATCTGTTCAAACAAATTACAAAATTCTTTGAAACTGTTTTTTTTTTTTTATCTGACAGGGCTCTGTACTAGATCAATTTCACTTTGCAGATGGTGAGACAAGTTAGTTGTCGAATGTTCTTTAATAGTAAATGATTTCCAATATAGTCTGCAGATTGCCATCTTTTAAGAAACATCAGTCTTTTCAAAGGCAAACCATTTCCACACACAAGTGAGGATGATCCACGTCTTGCAATTAAATCTAACAATGCAGATTGTGAAGCTCTTTATCCCCTGGTGTTGCTTGCTGACTGAGTTTTTAGTCAAGCTTCACTTGTGGTGTGCTGACCACACATACACTCGCAGTATTCTATCCCGCCAGGTTACATGTGACAGTGAACATGTGGACACTCAAGGTGTGTTTCTGATTGTTTTACTCTAGAATTTCACCTTCCACATTGTTAAAACAACAACTAAGATGTTATCGTAGACGATACACATCGCACACTTCTAACTGTACTCATAAAACAAGTCCTGCTACATGAATGGCATCTTATCTAGCAGAATTTAGGTAAAAGAATTTAGCAACTAGATACTGTTTAGTCAAGATTTGGGTTATTGCCATTATTGAGTCAGCTGAATCATATCTTAATTTCTCCCTCCTCACTAAAATGGAATCTAATGTCCTTGGTAACTAGCTTTTATCAATCAATTACAAAAAATTAGCTCATATGTACGTACAATATTCTTTACCATCAAAGAAAGTCCTTTTCTTTCAGATGTTGGTACATGAAACATACAAAAATAAACTATACACTAATATACTGAAATATACCAGCATAAAGTGTAATATTTAAAAACTCAGTATGAAACAACCACATGACACTTGTGGATGAAGAATCTTCTAAGATTAAAATCACCTTGTTTATTTGTCTTTAAAGAATAGCTACCAGCTGGAACCAGATATAAAAAAACAAACTGATGCACTGCCTACTGTAAGCTGTCATGAAAAATTACAAGAAAGTCTATGAAGAAAGGAGTAGGCAATGATTATCTACATAAGTATAGAAACAAATTCAAATCAAAACTGAATGGATTAAGTTAGGAAAGACGATTTAAAAAAATGCAACTTACTGTATGCACAAAAAATGTTTTGAAATTCTTTGCTTCTGGCCGTAATTCAGGTGACCACGGAATTTCCCCTTTAAGTACTTTGTTAACTGGATCTACATAGTAGAGATGGGGTCCTTCAGTTAATAAAAGCTGACGTCTCCTTGCAAACAGGCCCTACATAAAGGATACAAAATGCTCATTATGACTTCACACAATAGTTTACAGGTCAAACAATGCAGGTCATATAAAAAAATGAAAAAAAGGCAGAGAGTAATTTGAACAATTGGACTTCATGCTAGTTTCAATCTTCACACCAGTGATGTAGTAAATGTGCATCACATTTTTGTGTATTATAAACAGACAGTTTTAAAAATAATACTGCACTAACAATGTATCCCTTAACTGGATAATGCCATAAGGTGTTACCAATTATGTTTTATAAAATTATTTTTACCAGAAAATTCTAGATTTAACAACATGTTAATACACTGGTAAGAATAGTTTTATTTAGTTTACCAAATTTTTCTTTACATGTGACAATGTTTAGAAACAGATATAAACTATATTATATGGTTTTGCAGGTATCCCAATCTCTTCAGATGAAAAGTGAAACAAAACTCTCCAGAAAAGAAAACACAATTCATTGACTCATTGATCACAGAAGCACAGTTTTCTGCTTTATGGTACAGGTTTAACAAGTACATAACTGTAAAAAAAACTAATTTGTACAAGGTTTAAATGTAAGCTTCACATTTTACTGTTCTACGTAACAGTTTTCAGTGACCATACCTTCAAGTATTTTTTTTCTATATACTATAACACACCAGCAAAAAAAAAAAAAAAAAAAAAAACTAGAGAGAAAAAAGGAAGCTGAAAGTAAATATGCAAAAATAAAATATATCTTTATATGAAATACAAAAAACAGATATTAGAATGCTTCCCTCCTATTATGAAAGAAACAAACAAAGTAAACAAGAAAAAGGGGAGCAACTAGGAGTAATAATGAAAGAAAAATTTCAAGGGAAAAATACATCTAATACTCAAAAGGGGGTGATGACACCTGAGAAGTAATTAAAAAGTAATGCCTGGCGGAACAGAATTTACTAATGATACCAACAGAAGAAAAACTTACTTGCTTCAGCTTAATGTAAAAAATTACATCCCTAGCCTAATTCACATATGAGGATGATGCAAGTACTTTTTTGCACGTTTCACAACACTTCCTGTGTTTTCCACCACTCAAGTGTATTTATATCACTGTCCACCTCAGGCATCATCAAGTAGATTAGAAAGGTTACGAAAAATAAAGTATTACACTGTACTTTGCTTAGCACTACATGGTCTAGCAAAGCACAAAAAACACTGATTCACTACACTATATAATATATATGTATATATATATATATATATATATATATATATATATATATATATATATATATATATATATATATATATATATATATATATATATATATATATATATATATATGGTTGAAATAGTTTACTGTCAAATAAATGCAAAGAGTACGCGACACGTGTTTCGCCCTCATTCTGGGCTCATCAGGCGTACACACTCCACTGCACTTCCTCTCGGGAATCGAACCTCGGACGTCAGCGCCAGAGGCGATGCCCCTAACCTTGCGCCACGGCGTGTGGTTCGTTTATTTGACAGCATGTAGATCGGGGTAATTACATTCACGGCATTCGTAGTCTGTGTCACAATCTGATTGTATGGGTGCAGTGGAGTGTGTACGCCTGATGAGCCCAGAATGAGGGCGAAACACGTGTCGCGTACTCTTTGCATTTATTTGACAGTAAACTATTTCAACCATTCTATGATCTGCTCCTCACAAACTGAGGGCACCGTGGCGGATGTTAGCAGATTGCTGGCCAACCACAAGCGTTACCTGGTAGGTAACCACCCATACAATCAGATTGTGACACAGACAACGAATGCCGTGAATTATTATATATATATATATATATATATATATATATATATATATATATATATATATATATATATATATATATATATATATATATATTTATTTATTCATGGCATTCGTAGTCTGAATCACAATCTGATTGTATGGGTGGTTACCTACCAGGTAACGCTTGTGGTTGGTCTGCAAGTCAGCAGACATCCGCCACGGTCCCCTTTTCAGGTGCGAGAAGCAGATCATAGAATGTTGCAAAGTTTTACTGTCAAATGACAGTAAAACTTTGCAACATATATAACAATATTTTTAATAAATATACACCTTAGTTTTAAACTAATCTAGCCTTTTACTGGTAATAGCCTTCCAAAATGATTGTCACCCTTGGTAAAGATTAGCAAAACAGGCTTTAAAAAAATGTCTCTTGTTCATAAGCTTGATCTGATACTGAAATGATGAAAGAAATCTAACCTAAGTTATTCAAATACAAAAAATATGTAGATATTTCGGTTTTTACTTGGTCAGTAAATTTATTTTCAAGTTATCGTGTCAATGAACTTACAAACTGACACAGAGATTTTACTTCAAATATGGTCAAATCATGTTCCAATTAGTTAATCTGTATTCAGAAAAAGATACAGTATACAGATGCTAGTCACCCATTCATGTTTTTTGAAACAAGACTCATTCATAACAAGGTCACCATAAGTAAAAAGAACATGTTAGTCTATGCAAGATAATAACATCAATTCAAAATCACCTATGATAATCCAGGTTAATCCATTATCTGTTTTGTTTCTTTAAATGCATGACCTTAGCTAGTCATGATTAACCAAGAGCAGTGGAAACTTACCTTCCTTTTGTCTACTGGACCCATCTTCAATATTAAATTATTTTCTACAAACTGGTGCCTAAAAATAAATATAAATATGTTATACTAAAATTATAAAGAAAATAAAAAAGTTAAATTAAACTTTGCAAAAGTTAAATGCAACTTTGACTAGGACCAGTTCATACTAACATGGACCTCTCCTGCTTCTGCATTTTCTGCTAAAGTTCCTGACTGAACCACAGCAGAAATGTTTAATTGCTTTATCTAGGGATGACACAGTTCACACATTTTTGTTTGCTCAACAGAAGCAACAGATGATGATCAGGGGTGGATTAAAATGGTCCTGTGGAAGGATTCATCTGTAAAACGAGAACATTTTGATTCATGACCTGTATGGCCTATTGGAGAGCAAAAGATTGTTCAGGGGGAATGACAGAATAAGTAGTATGTGACCCGAAATTGAGTGTTCAGGTGGAAAGGGAAGACAAGTAGAATGGGAACACCATTTCTAGCAATCCTCTTTGGGTGGCTGTTGCTCCAGGCTTGGTTGAAGCCACTGTACATAATATAAGAAGTGTATTTTCTGTCTAGTATGTCTACGTATAACAATATTATAATAATTCTTTACATTTATCTAGTGCTTTTGTTACCACTCAGAGTGCTTTTAATGGTGAGTGGGGAGCCACTTCATTTTACATTTATTTGCTTAGCATATGCTTTAATCCAAAGCAATTTACAAAAGAGGCAAACAATTGAGTAACAATAGGCTAGAGCCTGTTTGTTCAGCAAGTGTTGGACTTCAAACACCACTAATATGTAGCATTCACCTGATGTAATGGCAGCCATTCTGCGCCTGTACACTACCCACACATTAGCTATTAGTTGGTGAAGTGGTGAGAGAGATAGCCAATTACAGATAGGGGATGATTAGGGGACCAGAATGACTAGGCCACAGAGGGCAATTTAGCCTGGACATATCTGATAATACGCACTTGACAAAATATCAATATTTACCTGAAATACAAAATGTTTTCATTTTAAAACGTCCTTGGAAAGATTCTCCACTTTCTACCAATTCACTCTGAAATCTCAGTAGAAATATAACATGAGATATAAAGTAACAAAAATTTTAACTTTGCTACCTTAGCAAAAATTTTTAACTTTTTTCCAACAAAAAAGACGCAATTTTTCATATACTTCACAAGTTTAACAGCTCCTAAATCATATGCAGTTGAACAATAAATATCTTCTCTGAATAACCACCTAGTAGTGACTACATATGCATTTCAGACAACGGAGAATTACGTTTGATTGACCTATTGGGAAGATCAAAAAACTGCTAAAAACAAAATTAGCCAGAAATAGCAATTTACACACAAAAATATGGTTGATGCTGGCAGATTAAAGAACTTTAATGGTAAAACAGTAATGCCTTTAAAGATATGTTGAAAATACAAGCTGGAACTGTTTTTACCCCTGAAATACTCAAGTTGCACCATTAATGAGAATTAAAAGAACCAAAATATATTATTTTTTAAACAGCATTTGAGAGTGTGTATGGCATATGAATCATCTCGCTTGTTCTGGTTTAAGTGAAAAGCACTGTCAACTCATCTTTAAATAATACAGTAAAAATCAGTATAACCCAAACAAAACCAATATAACAGCTGATACAGCTCTAACATACCGTAAAAATTATCAGAAAGTCAGTATGTAAGCCAGTACTGGTAAGCAACATAATTTAGAACTACATATATCGTGTTTCACCGAAAATAAGACCTATTCACAATATAAGCTCTAGCATGATTTTCAGGCTGCTCTGTAATATAAGCCCTACCCCAAAAATAAGCCCTAGTCAAGATTGTCAGGAAAAGTAAGGCGCCTAAGGCCAGGTTCATACTTCACATGATGCGATGCGCGTGCCCGAAACATCCATTAAATTCCGAGGACACCTTGCCACAATATCTTTGAAAAGGATGATTAATGATTACATCCATCAATTCGGGGATGCGCCCATTCCAGCAGCATTGGCATAAGACAGAAACAAAATCCCTGGATGGGGCATCAGCTCATCGCAAAGTGAACATAAGCACACTCATACATGCACTGGCATCTTTGTAGCTTTACCAAATCCCCAAACCTTCATGTCTTTGGATGGAAAATCGAGCACACTGTTGAAACACACCAGGAAAACACACAAAATCCAGGCAGGGATCACAAGGGACGCAACTCCCTGCGAGACAGCAGTGCTACCGCTCTGCCACCGTGCCACCCCATATGTGTAACTATTAACAGTATTCATTATTTAAACAAAGTTAACGATTTATCTGTAAAATGTAACATACATATTTTAATGCATTTCATCATGAAAGTGATAAAGTATAAATCTAAGAATTCTAAATGTGCATAGACCTGGAATATTATAAATTTAATGTGTTCTATGTAGCGATGCTGCTTGCCGCTGCTGTCAGGTCAGCAGGAAGCCCCAGAAGTGCGTAGTAATTTAACAACTGGGTTGGCTTTAAGATGATGTTTACGACGTTCTGCTTTAATGATAAAGTAAACTACGAGGTTAAAGTGGACATTGAGGTTACATTCTGACGGTATTGTAAAGGTGCCAAAAAAAAAAAAGATGGCACAGAAGATGGTATGTGAGACTTTTAAAATATATCATGTCATTACTTTGGGGAATATGCAACGCTTGAATATAAAAGCACCACAAATGCATTTGTATGTCGGCATTTTGCTTCCACCATATCGAACCATTCATCAAACATCAGAGCACACACATCAATCCTTTAGGATCCTAAAAGAGGCTGATGTAGCAAGAAATTCAGGCTGGAATTCAGGGTTTGAACGTGGAAATTTATGACGATATTCCAGAAGATGATGACATGACTGTATTTGGATAAATGTATATTGTTGTACATGAATACATATAATACATCCCCTGAAAATAAGCCCTAGTGCATCTTTCGGAGCAAAAATTAATACAAGACCCTGTCTTATTTTCAGGGAAACATGGCAGTGAAACCACATTAAGCTTAAGCTTTTAAATACAAATTCTAAGATAACTGTCAAAGAACAGAAAAACAAATTGCAGATATTGCCTAACAAATCTTATTTTTCTGTTAATTTTAAAAATGTTCACGCTTCAGTTTTAAAAAAATGCCACAAAAATGTAAGGTTAGATTTTTTGGTACTACGTGAAGCAAAAAGGCAGCAGTTTTCCTGCATGACTCCCTAAAATTAACTCTATTACAAATAAAATACTGGGCATACATAGCGGGCTTACTAGACAATTAAAACACGAATTGAACACTTTAATTCATAATTAAGGGCTCCAACTTTATCTGTTAATTGTTTATCTGTATTATTTGTGTGTGTACTGATTTATTTGTATTTACTACTTTTGGTATTTCATTTATTTATCCATTCACATGTTCATTTATTTCTAATCTACTACTTTTCTTTTTATTTGCAATTCTTTAGCATCTTCTAAACCACTTGTGCTACATGTTTTGTATGAGAATGTGCTATAGAAAAAGATATTGTTCGTATGAACTCTTAACAACAGGAAAAAATAGAAGAGCTTGCTGAAGTGGCTAGTGTTACCAAATCATATACAAACCATAAATTACATTTAGCACTTAACACTGTCACATCAAAGTTCATATTGCTAATTTATGATGAAAAGGAATAAATTTCATACCATGGGTTTCTTCCAGCCTGTTTTTCAAGTAGAAGCTGTTTCTCTTCATCAGAAAACTGCAAGTCTAATTCAAATGAGTTGTTGTCCAGGTCATGGATGTACTGTTCAATGTTACTACTTGATCGCTGTGACTGTGTAAACTCTGTTACAGATGATGACTGAGTAACCTGCATGCTACCAAACTGACTCAAAAGATCATCATACTGAAGGGTGGCATGGGAAGGGAGAAAAAGTGGGGGAAAAAAATTAGGCAACATATATCACATTATCCTTTCTTACAGAAAAATAAATTGCTAGTAAAAATCACTATTACCATATTTCATACTTCCCATAATCTTGCTCAGTTGAGTCAATTTAACAACAGAAAAAAAAAAAATGTTGTTCTGGCTATGCTATGGGCCCAAGTTGGCCTTTGACGGCCCTTATTACCTGAATGCTTCCCCTCCATTTCATACTTTAGTTCTTGTAGTTTAATACTGTTTTATTTCCAGAAAACAACAAGAGGTAAATGTTCAAAATAAAGACTGATTTACTATGCAGAATTTCGCCATTATCAAAAATACTAGGGGGCTCCGCCCCCTGCTCGCTTCGCTCGCCAACCCCTGGTGTTGGGAATGACAAAGAGCGTGATGAATGAATGAGATATAGAATAGTGTGACGGTGTAGATGATGTAAATAGAAAGCAAACAATAAAGTGTGTGGCACAGTGTAAAGGTTTATTGGAAAATTTCTTTGTACACGCCGTTTAAGTGTAAAAGGTAATTTCAGCTCAGAACTTGTAAGGTCAATGAAGATGGTTATTGTTGTGATCAGAGTCAAGTTTGTCAGAGCTTAGAAAGAGTTGTGTCTCTCCAGGAAGTAATGGAATGACTTGGGTATTTATGTTTTGCACATTAATATTTTTTGGACATAATATAGTGCGTTGTGTTAAAAGGGGCATTTGGTCTAATGAGATTGCTGTTCCAAATCTCTCTGTAACTAAGTTGTCGCAGATAAAGGCTTGAGGAATTGTAATAATATGTGGCTGAAGTCCATCTGTATTGGTGAGTGTACCATCTCTCAGTTGTAATAAGCAATTGTTATGATCTGGTTCTGGACATCGTATCTTTTTTACTAACTATCTTTTGAAAGCAATGCCAATTGTTTGCGTATTTTAAGGTGCACTGAACAATAGCTGAGTGCATGGCATCTGGAAGAATAGCTAAGTACTGTCTAAAATCTCCTCCTCATAAAAGTACCTTTCATCCAAATCGAATATTATTATTTATAAACGTTTGTAGAAGTTTATGAATGGTGTTGAGTAAGTGACTTTATGCCATTGTACATTCATCAATAATTAACATTTTTTCAAGACGGATGTCACGTGCAGTGCCACCGTTAATGTTCATAGTGGATACCGATTTGTAGGATCTAATGCAGTTGATAAAGATTTCACTTTCAGGTACATCGTTAGTTAGAAGCTTTTGTAGATATTCAGTATATGAATGTAAAGAAGGCAGTCTAATTTGACCCTTTTGACAACAACGTGTAAATGTATTACTTGTATTGCCAGTTGTTTCTTCAGGGAAGTGAACTGAATGACAATGATTGCAAATGACATTCATTAATCCGAATGAATTTTCCTGGTGTATGTTTTGCTTGTGCCGTTTGAGAGGCGCGTTGTTGCATGTGTAGTATTTGGGACGTGTTGTTTTGGAGCTGTAATCGATTTGCCTGTGCTGTGTGAGAAGACTGTTGTAGCCTTCCTTGCCGTTAACGTATGTCTGAGACGGGAGGTGTTTCGTTTTGAATCCGTGCCTGTTGCGATGCAGCACTTTGATTGATAGCTTGCGTCATGTGGATCTAGGATGTAGATTTGTGCATATTTGCGTTGTTGATTTGTTTCAGGGTGCACTGTTCCAATGCGATGCAGTATTTGTGCACATATGGGAAAGCAGTATGGGCCATTGCCTTTTGGTGGCCTGATATTTACTCCGGTAGATGCAAAAGCAAATGAACTATTGTAGGATCTAATGCAGTTCATAAAGTTTTTATTTTTAGGTACATCGTTAGTTAGAAGCTTTAGTTGAGCTTTGCGTTTTTGGAGTCGAGACATTTTTTCTTTTAGAAATATGGATAAGTAATAAGGAGTATTGCACTCACTGTTGATATGGAGCCTTTTCTGCGGTTGAACGGTTAATAGTGCCTTATTGTAATGAGATCCACCTATGCTGCATAGCCGTCTATTTTGTTGTTTCTTTCGTGTTCGTGTGTTTGTTCCTGTTATCCTTTCCTTTTCGTTTTGTACCCGTGACCGTGTATTCATGACTTGTTTCTTTCTCAGCATGCGAAATATGGATAAGTAATAAGGAGGATCGCAGTCACTGTTAATATGTTTCCTTTTCTGCAGTTGAACGGTTAATAGTGCTTTATTGTAAGGAGATCCACCTATGCTGACACCTATGCTGTCTAGTGTGAAGGTGTTGACGTTCACTTTAGAATATGTGGCTTTTGGTGTCACTTCTTATGGATGTGTGTGGGGGGGGTGGGGTGGGGGTGGGGGTGGGGGCTGAGGATTGTTGTTGCGCAAGCGTCTTCTTTCTTTTTGTGTTCCTGTGTCTTGTTGAATCCCCCTCTTTGTGTGTGTCCCGTCCCTTGCTTGTAGGGTCTGTGGGGTGGTTTTGTGTTCTTTTTTTTGTGTTCCATGGGCTTGTTGAATCCCCCTCTTGGTGTGTGTCCCGTCTGGTGCCTGTAAGGGGGGTGGGGGGATTGCCTTGCTGTTGTGCGCGAGCCTCTTTTTTTTTTTTTTTTGGGTCTAGTTTCGTGTGCAATGTGTTTCGTGCTTTGCCTGCGTTTGACTACTTTTTTATGTGCCTTTTCCTTTTTTTGGCGCTCGTTGCGCCTCATTTCTCCTTTTTTGTCTTTTTTCTGTGCTCACTCCTTTTTCCTGTGGTCTTGTCCGCCTTTCTCGGCCCCTCATCCGCCTCTCGCGGCCTCTTTTGTCCCCCTCTCGCGGCTCCTCATCCGCCTCTCGCGGACTCTTTTTGCGCCTGCGCAGTACGTCTTTTTGCAGCTACGGCCCATGGCCGGATGTGCCTGCGTCCATCATCCGGTTTAGCATTCTCGGTTAGTAATATGGATAATGGATTTAATTTCCACTCTAATCAATAATCTGTAGGCCACATTGAAATTTACTGTTTTATTCTCAATAAAAATTTTAATTAAGCAAATGATGAAATAAACACATTACATTTTAACCAGGTTGACAGCTTAAAGTAGTCATATTTTACCATTTATCTGATATTAACACTTATCAGATTGTCTCTCTTTCTGTATAAAATAACTTGGCTCCCAGTAAACATATTTAGTTGAAATGTGGTATACATGCTCTTTAAAGAAATTTGTCAGAAAAGTAAAATTTTTGCTGAGCTATCTTTTAAAGTGCATGTTGAACAAGTTTTTAAAATTTAAGAAACATCCATTTAAAACTCATTGGCAAATTTTTGATATCAAAAAACAAACATTCTGTGTGACTAATGATTAATTTACTCTTTTACATTTAACTTGAGAGCACTTATTGTAGCATACACATTTACCTCTTTTACATATTCTGACGGCAAAACAAATACGCAATTCAAGTTACTGAAATGCAAGCAGACTTGCAAATGCAGGTAGGATCTCACCACTTCTCAGGCCACCTCAGCTGCTTGTGTGTGGTCCTCAACACAGACTCTCTCTATTGGCTGCTTCTTTCACAACAGTTATACTTGAAAAGTATGAACTACAATTTCTAGGTACACCTTCACAATAGATTTTTAGTTCCAGCTTACGCTAAATGGTTTAAAAGTGCCCAATGCCATCATCCGGAGGACAATTCACCTACAATGCTAAAATACCAAACCTACTAATCAAATGTTTGCCAATCTGTTGTATACAATAACTTATGGTGACCCTATTTTTCCCCAGGATAGACGATATTTAGCAGCCTATGTTCTTGGGCTAACCAACATATGCCAAATTCATTAATTAGTAGATTTTTGTAAAAATTCAGCCAGACATTTTTCGTGCCTAATACAGGTTTAGTATCCCTAATTTGAAATGTTCCACAATACAAAACTTTTTGATTGCCAACATGACATCACCTATGTTAACCCTACATTATTTTTTTTTATTTAACTGCTGAGCAAAAGTAAACAAGATATCTGCAAATTCCAAATGTATTTATTCATTTTAAGCAGGAAGGAAGAGATTGGTCCCCTGTGAAGCATCAAATGCCGCAAATCTATGGTACACAAACAATGACTTTGGTGAACGGTAGTATGGTAGTCTGTAATGAAGAGCCAAAAAGCTAAGACACATGACTGATGACAGGAGCTTGAGGTTACCCATGAAGCAGCATCAGTCTATTGACTATCTTTGGGGAACACTCCCCCACACTGGGGAGTAAAATGGTAACACCTACATGGCAGTTCAAAATGCTACTTAGCTCCTTTTTAGAACAAAAAATAGGTGTGCACAAATTTCTAAACAATTTACTTTTATAAATCACCATTTTCTTGTAAATGTGCGCGCTTGAATGAACTTGAAAACACATATTGGCATCACAGATTCCAGACTTGTGTGTTTAAAGAATGTCGCTGCTATATATAAAAAAATCTTTCATTCTCACTAGGTGTCTTTATTGCAATATGAGGCCAGTAAAATCCTCTGACTAAATTAAGAAAAACAAACAACACTGTTTTGTTTCATGTACACCCACACTATATGAAAACTTAATGTAGTGCCTCGACAGTCAGTTAATACCTTCCAGCACAGCAGGCATGATGGAGTGAAGGTTGGCTGAGATATTTCTAACCAGTTAGTTAGTTCCCTGAGAAGTGACAATAGGTAGCCTTTATAAACTGATGAAAAAAAGTTAATCAGTGCAAATATGCAGTATTGGCCCTCTTAAAATGGAACTACAATACAGTCTGTACATTATATTCGAATTATTATCATTATATTCATCACTTTTTAGGGTTAATATATTTATCACATCTGGAAACCTGGATATGTCATATGAAAATTAAAACTTGTTTTGCAAAACTGTCACGTTATCTATAACTGCAGAGAAAATAGATTTAAACTTACATTTCCATAGCAGTCTTCATCATCTTCTGACATTGCCGGTAAATATGGTGTAAGCTTAGGGGGAGTTTGTAAATGAAGGTTCTCCCAAGTAATTGACTCAAAAAATGGATGTGCCCTTAAGGGTTTATATCCTCCCATCTCTTCACAGCCTAACCGTTTGGTAGGATCTAACGACTATAACAAAAGAAGCAAAAATTACACATTATTAAAATTGAGACAAGTGGACAACAGGTAAATCTTAAAATGACCAATCAACAAGAGCCAGAATACTACGAATGAACCTTAAGAAATTTAAAATTTGAAAAGATATGCATCATATGAATTTTATTGTTCATTTACCAAACTCACTAATTCCATTAAACAATTACTTCAAACAAGGAAACCTCTGTGGGTGGGGTGTTAATTTATTGGGGTACACACTCAAGCTCACTGATAGACTACAACTTATCTACACATCAGCAGTATATGCAATGAAACTGGAGTTTTGGGACCATCACTTATGTCTCTGGAGATGTGAGGCAGCAGTGGAAACCACTGCTCCATTATGCCAAAGCCCACCAGAAGTAGTAAAAATAGTAGTAAAACAATTATACAGGTGTAAGAGGTTATTTTTAAGACATTAAATGCATATAGGAAACAAGTCTGGAATAGTGTCTGGATTCAATATTATAATGAAGATGATATATCTCAATCCCACAGTCTTTGGTGCTTTGAGAAAAGACTTCAGCATGCAGAGACTAAAAATGCCATAATTAAAAGTTTAAGAGTGGAGGTTATTAAAGAAAAGCTCGTTTCTAATATTGGCCTTAAGAAGGAAAGCTGTCTAAATGCTCAGGGGAAAGTTGTAATCATAGCAGAAAATGACATTATAGCACAGAAAAAATGTGCTGCAGATATTTACCATACTAAGAAGTTGCACCTGTGCCCACAATGGATTAACAAGAAATGCTGTTCTGTTGGTGTGTAGTTTGTTCACAGTAATGCAGTAATTCATCTAATCATTGATATATTTTGCACACGTTATTAAATAACCCTGGCATTAGAGCATGGCAACCTCGTCATAGGGGAACTGTTAATTTACTATAGTGGTTTTAATTTTTCTTGCAAATAACAAACCAATATAGTATTAGCAAAATATGTGCTAGACGAAGAAAGAACAATCAACTTGTACTATTACCACTAGATGGAGCATGTGCTACACATAATTAATTATAGGACATGCATAAAAAAAAGTTGTGAATCCTACTGCTCAGCTCTTGATCTCAAAGTGATGCAGAATTATTGGGCACATTTCTCCTTTTCCCTGCAGTACGCAGCTTTGAGGCCAACTTTCCAAGATATGATTCATGTGCTTTCTAGGGATGTGCTGAAGTATTAGGGGTTCATATATCTAATATAAACTTACTGTTAACTTATTTTTAAGCCCAAATTGCTTGTTTAAAAACATTTCCCCAGTGTCATGATTACAAATTGATGCAGATAATAAAATTTCTCATGAAGATCGCCTAATGTATTCAAAAAAGTTGATATATTATGCATATAAAATATTGTTGTAAAAATAATGGTGTAAGGGAAGAAAAAACACTGACAAATATCTATATGCCATATGGGAATCCTTTAAACCTACTGTGTCTGTTAGAATGAGAGCAGTTTTTGCTTATTTAAAGAATAAGGTTGGCATTTTTCAAGTCAAATGTATTTTTTTTCCCCAAACATGGTATATATGCATTTGTCACACAATATTGTGTTCTAAAGTTAAGCACTTTCTACAAATTAAAAAAAATATATCTTCCCTGCAATGGTGCTTTGCATTTGATGCTATGGGGCACAGAGGAAAAGTTTAAACCAAATACATCCAACTTTCAATCCAAGACAGTGGTAGAGTACTGATCTGCTGCAAAAGTGTGTCAGTCAAGTTCAAAGACAAATCCAAATGTGGCCAGAAGATGCTGCTTCAGCTCTTACAAAACTGTTTTGATCACAGTTTTGAATAAGTAGCCATATATGGACATCTCACCGACTTGGACAAGTATACATTATCTTTTACTAGTTGCATCAACAAGTATATAGATGATGTTGATCTCTCTCCAAGACGATATTTCCTGCTAACCTGAAAATGTGGATGTCTTCAGAAGTGATGTTGCTTTCAAAATAATGTAGCCCTCAGGACACCAGAGCAAACCTGTCAAGTAGTATTAATGGCAGCAAAGTTCACATATGGATGGAAAATCCAAAGCCACTTTAAGAACCACAGAGACATGCAACAAATATGTCAAGGCCATCAATGATTAGAATATCAAACCACACCGGTGACAATGATGCCTTTCCTTCATGATTTGCTGAAGAACTTTTATGTACAGTTTACTGCACTGAATGACATGCTTGTAATGATGACCACCAGTCTTCCTGATGATTAGACATTGCTTTTGTCTACAGATGATGTGAGAAGAACTCTGCCGACAGTAAACCCACAAAGGTTTACTCGACTGGTTTTGCTGGACCTGATCATATGTTCAAGACAGTTGTATTCCACCTCACAGTTGATCTCACAGACATCTTTAACATTTCCTTACGCTAGCCAGTTGTCACCATGTCTTCAAAGGCCAGCACCATCATACATGAATCAAAGAAATGATTGTTGCCCAATGGCACTTGTACATGTTATTATGAAGTGTGTCAATAAATTTATTATGAGGTACATTAAAACTTGTCTCCAAACTTCCATAAGCCCATCCAGTTTGCTTAATACTCCAACTGGTCCACTAAGGATATCATACCTTATTATACTCCCCACTTGGATAAAAAAGACAATGTATGTAAAAGATCCTATTCACAGGTTTCAGTTGAGTATTTTACACCATATCACCCTTTTGAAACAGACAGGGAAACCCATTTCTACTCACTCTTTTGACTTACAACTATACTACGAAATAGAACTCAAAACAGTAATCACCAAAGTTATAAGTATTTACAACTTACAATGAACCCTTAACACCCAGACAACCCCCAAAAACAGAACCACCACTACAAATGTAAAAATCTTCACCATGGAGAGTGTACTATGTGGCAATTTTACAGTATGGTATGGGAATTTCAGTTTCTAATGCCACAAGACTCTGCAATAGATGGTGCTCATACCCGGTGAGAAGGAAATCACTGGGACTTCTCTCCCCTCCATTTAGGACATCCTCCTATTACAGCATACATGAAAACTAGAGCACACTTTCCTAACAGAGTATTTTTTAATAAATTATGGAAGAAAAAGTGCTGTATTAAAGAAAAAGAAAGCAGCAGAGCTGTATATGAATGCATTTTGCTGTCTTGCTAGACCTGCTGTTTTAATTCAGGCAAGATATGTTTGTATAAGTTAGTAAAAAGGTGTCTGTCTTGTACTACCAAAGAGACAGGATAAGGTCAATGGAATTTATCAGTCTAAGGTCTTATTAACTTTCAATGCCTATCACCAGCTTTTTGTAAAGATGAGACCATTTATTTGATCTAGCAATGATAGAACTTTATTATTAATCAAATTTCTGAACATTGATTAACAAACAACTATGACTCATGAGGACATTATTGACGCTCCTTTTGTTCTTATAATATTATTCTTAAGGATGAATTAACACAAACAGCACCTAAAACAGCAGAAATAACTAAGAATTGAGTTGTAGCATTAATGCATCCTCTCAGCCTATACTTGAGGACCTCACTAAACCAGTCTGTTTGAGCTACTTACAGTGTATACAAAAAACTGGGGCTGAACAAGTTTACAGAGAATTTATTATTCATTCAAAATAATTTAGTTTCTGATCACTACACCAGTTTAATATTCTACACAGAACTGGACATCTACAGGCATTTTCTGATACAACTCAACATGTTATAAAGTTCCTTACCAACAACTGTTGAACAAGGTCTTTTGCTTTTGGAAAAAATTTCTCAGGAAATTCATACTCCAGTTTAATGATCTTCTGGAAAATAAGGTATTCATTTCTGGCACAATAAAAAAGAAAATACTTTAAACATTACATAAAAACCTCAAAATTGCAATTGCTTTATGGGAATATTTCTATTTTCTACAAAATACTAAATATGCCAAAATACGTATTTATCCCAGACAACTTTTAAAATTCTGGCTTAAATGAGCCTGAACATCCACCATATACTTTTTGAAAATGCTTTTTTTATTTAGTTAACCCTACATCAACCCTAGATGGACTTCAAAACACCATTCACACATACTCACACTCATTCAAAATAATCAAAATAAGAAAAGCAAATTAATTCAATGTGCACATCTTTTCAATATCCAGAGTACAAACTCCATGAAGACAGTAACTAGACAAGAAATGAACTCGGCTCTCTGGATCTTGTAAGCATAAATGTTAACCTTGCACATTATGTGCCACTCTGAAACCCAGTCTAAATATTTAAAATAGAAAAGCTCTTTATTTATTATGCTGGTTGCCAGGCTGAATGTCTTAATGCACATGTATTCTGCATTATAACAGGTTGCAAAGTGATTAACACACTCATCTCTACAGTGGTACATCAGTTAAAAGTGAAACTAAACCAGATGGCTGAAGAAGATTTTTTTCCAAGTCTTCTGCAACCATTATTTCCTGTTATTTTGCAAGGTGTTTAATCACGTTACTATGTGAGGTTTCCACACTTACCAAGAAAACTCACACAAATACTTGCAATTTCTCAAGCAAATAAACTACATTCTAAAATTAGGAAACACTTACCCAGCTCTAAAAGGTGGTAATCCAGCCACAAGTTGATAAATAATACAACCCAAGGCCCAGAGATCAGAACTAAATAAGAAGCACAAAATAAAACATGATTTGATGCCATACAGTTAGTAAATACATTACAAAGTATATACTTTAAATAAAGGTAAATTATTTTGCTAACAATATACCTATGACTTATTACTGTTATAACTCCAATCAAACAAGCATTTCGGTAGCACAGCTTAATGCTGAAAAAAAATAGATATTAGAAATAGAGGGGAAAACTATTCATTTAACAAGCAAAATGAAGATGATGCTCAGTTACCTTAAGCATGCAGATTTTTCAGTAAGCAGCTCTGGAGAAACATACTGTGCTGTTCCTACAAATGAATTTGCCCTTGCTGGAAAACAAATAGGGGAGAGAGGGTGGGAGGGAGTCAGGAATCTGCCAACTCTGGCATGGCTTAAAAATTAAAGAAATAAGTCAGATAGTAATATTCATTCTTGTATGGTTTTGTAATAGAGAAACAACAGAGAACATCAAATTTTGATGCATTTTATTATTAAAACATGTAATTTTGTTTAAGGCCTATGATTGCAGTTTCAAAAAGAAATACCCATACCCCCCAAAATCAATTTTTATTTCTTGTTTATATCACAGGTTTTCCTTAGTCTTGATACAACTCGTTACTTAGAATTCCAAGAGCAAAACTTAAAAGAAGTGGTGAGGCGGCCTTCTGCTGTTATGCGCCTAAAATCTGGAATAGCCTGCCAGTAGGAATTCGCAAGGCTAATACAGTGGAGCACTTTAAAAAACTGCTGAAAACACATTACTTTAACATGGCCTTCTCATAACTTCACCATAATTTAATCCTGATACTCTGTACATCCAATTCATTATAATAACCATTCATGGTGGCTCTAAAATCTGTACTAACCCCTATTCTCTCTTCTGTTTCCTTTTCCGGTGTCATTTTTGGTGGTGGCGCTACTCTAAGTACCATGATGTTCCAAAAATGATGGATGGATTAAAAATCAGAAGTCTGTATGACCATCAGCATCAAGTGACTCCGTGAGAACCCTAACTACTAAGAGGACTATTTCATTTATGTTAGGTAGAATGCCCAGAGGGGACTGGGTGGTCTCGTGGCCTGGAACCCCTACAGATTTTATTTTTTTCTCCAGCTTTCTGGAGTTTTTTTTTTTTTTTTTCTGTCTACCCTGGCCATCGGACCTTGCTCCTTTTCTTTGTTAACTAATGTTGCCTTATTTTAATTTTTTATTTTGTCTTTTATTTTTCTTTTCTTCATTATGTAAAGCACTTTGAGCTACTTTTTGTATGAAAATGTGCTATATAAATAAACGTTGTTGTTGTTACCAAATTTACAATTACATCAATATACATAAAAAAAACTGATTGTAAAAAAATGATTCTTAAAATATGTAAAAATGAAAAACAAATAAAACTAGCCTTGTCTGCTATCTGAAGACAACTGTTTGGCTGTTCCAAAATCTGTGATTTGGATGTGCATCTCCTCACTGAGTAAAATGTTCTCTGGTTTAAGGTCCCTAAAATACAATGAAATCAGTCAGTGCTGCAGGAAACCAATATATACAAATATTTAAACACATTGTGAAATAAATTAAGCACGTTTCAAAATTAATGTTATATGCTACTGCTTCAACTATAAAAACATTTATGCCAAAACTTAACATATGGAAATAATTTTCTTTACTCACTTAGAAAATTTTCATTAAAAATACAGTGCTGCTCAAAATGTGTTCTCTCTTTAATAAAGAACAAAGCTAAGTCTTAACATTCATTGCCAACACAAAGGCAAGTTACTTTTTTTGCAGCTTTACAACTAGTTTCATTGCTAGACCTACTGTGTTTGGAGCAGTGCAACTGGACACAATAGAGGGTAGGGATGCAAAAGAAAAGAACAAGAGATAAGCTGTTGGTTTTATAACATCTTTTCAAGAACAATGTGTGCTATGTTTCCTGCAAAAAAGCTGAAGGCATATATAAAACCTGCCATCAACTGCTCCCACTTTTCAGATGTGCACAACAATAAACGAGCATGAGCAGCTGAATTGAAAAGTGAGATATGGAAAAAAGATTCATACTATCAGACAACTTTGGCTACTTTGCACAGATGTTGTGCAACTTTCGGCAAAAAAGATCAAAGACTACTGGTAACTTGCAATTGGGAAAAAGGTAACACTGCATCAGAGCTCCAAACAGAACCAGCATTGGAATATAAATATAGAACTGACAAATTATATAAACTTGAAAACATTAACATTTAACTCTTATTTACCTGTGAATAATCCCCTTCTTATGTAAATATTCTAATGCACATACTATTTCAGCAGAGTAGAACCTTGTACAGGTCTCATCAAATGAACCTATTTTGCGAATGTATTTAAGCAGCTCCCCATTTTTAGCATAGCTAAGGCCAAAATCTTAAATAAAGAGTTAAGGACAATATCAGCAGTATAACATATAACATTTAAGCAAGGCACATCCAAAGAATGTCTAATATTGCATGCAATAATTAAAATCAAAAAGTGAATATCCTTAAATATATAAAATATTCTTGAATGTTTAAAGCAAAGAAAGGTTTTTAAAGCTTTACGTAAGGTATACAGTGAGCAACAATTCAGCATAATTTCATAATGTTTTGTTCAAGCGGTACCAAAAGTTAAATGAATTTACAAAAGTATTTAAGACAATAGAAACTTTTCCAAAACTATAACATTGTTTCAGTGATCACAAATTCATGTCTAAAATGTCTATACAAAAATTTACTTCAAATAAGTGCATATAGATTTTTACTTACATTAAATTTATTTTATTTCAAAGTCTCTTAATAAACAAAAATTAAGATATGCATATATAGTATATTCAAATAGTACAAGATATGTGAAACTATATTAATTCTTTGAAGAATATTTATGTAAGACTGTATGATGAGATTTTCAACAAAGAAATTAGTATATCTAGAATATACCTTTTGACATTTAAATAAAAGCAGATATGAAATTACAGCATATATAAATTATATGGTAAAATATGTTCCTTTTATACAATTTTTCCCGGTTCAATTGTCATTTTAGCTTACAAGCCTTGTTAAAAATAATTATGTTCTAGTTAAATTAACAGCCCAGTTACTTCAGGAGCAGTCTGGCTATATTAAGTGGAAAATTAGAACTGCAAAAGACTAGCTTTTAAAGTCCTTAAAGTTTTTTTTACTACTCAGAAAACCATAATTTCAATTTATCAATTAATCTTAAAGCCATTTGTTTACACTGTTATTGTTAATTTTTTACTAAATTGAAAATGTACGCATTTTTAGCAGTTTGCTAAAGAAATTGAAATAATTAACACATCTTACAAATTCTAACCACTTCTATGTACTATACATACATACACACCTAAAACAGAGTAAAAAACAAAAAGCTAAATTTATTTGTAATGATTTTTACACACATTTAGAATAAATTGAATGAATTTGCTTTTTAAAAAAACACTAACATTAACATAACATACAGATTTTGATATGAGAGACAGGTTTTTACTGTATTTTGTCTTGCTAAAGGATACATAGCTTTTCATCATCTTGAAAAGTAAAATAAAGTTTTACAATGAAAGGGTGATCCAGGTCTGACATCACATCTCTCTCTCTTTTAACATAATGCGGCTTGTTTTCCTTAATGATATGGCGCTTCACCAAAATTTTAACTAAAACAGAAAAAAAAAAAACATACTGTTTGCTTAAAAAACTAATACTTAATGAACAGGTAACTGCTAGTGCTGGCAATAATTTAAGACCAATTACCTTGAAATAATCTGAACAAATTGTCAGTTAATTTAATCACTACACTTTTGAATAAAAGGATGCATTTACTCACTTGCATATTCTTTATCTGTTGAATATTCTCTTGCAAGTACAACCTGTCCATTACAGAAGAAAAAAAAAAAAAGTTAGGCAAGGCATATGCAAGCTTCCATTTTTAAACATTTCTGAGCATAGGCTCATGTGCCCTAGAGTAAATTCCTGCATTAAAAATATCCCTTGGAGCACTCCTTGCCTGATAAATGCTTTGAAAGAACTATTTCAATTTCTACTCAGATTAAAAAGTCACAATCCTCACAAACTGTTTTGCTTATTTGTGCTTTAGTATATTACAATTGATTTATATTGTAAGCAAATGTTAAAGAATTGAAAACCAACAATCCTAATTTCATATATTTTAAGAAAAATGCAATGAGAAAGAAACATTGATGTTTTGATTATTCTGATACCAGTAAAGCCTACAGGATGAAAAGTCACCAAAACAATTTTACTTGGAAACAGAATATATTATCTGCTTTTTGTTCATAACAGGAAATTCTGCATTTGACAGAGCAATGATATTTATCCAATATGAAATGAATGAAACAGCATAGAATCGAAATTATATTAAATACGCCACATGATAAAACAACTGGCTATACTACTCATACTATTCCTCCTACTATTTATACAACTTAAATAGCATAGACTTAAAAATATAAAATTTTTTAGTCATGTAAAGAATCCTCAGAATAACAAAAGTATATATATATAAAAAAAAAGGCTAAATTAACAAGGTTACATTTTTATTCGAATGAATACATGCTACATTCTTTGCAATATTTTTTGTGATTAACATCTACAAAGGCATAAAACAAAGTTTGAGTCTGGAATCGCAACAGTAAAAAGCTGCTAAATATGCAACTGATTAAAAAAAAAAATTGACACTGTAGTGAAATATGGACACACCCTGCTTGTCATTCATATTACATAAGGACTAGGAAAGGTCGGTTTCATTTATTTTTTTAAATTTATAGGGGTACATGCATTTCCTAGGTATGGAAAGTCAGATTTTGTTGATCAATACATTGACAATATACAGTATAAACAAATGACTGAGAGACATGAAAGGCTTACACTAAACACTTTCAAAGAAAAAACAAAACTAAAACACCATATTTTGCTTATGTTGCTTTAAAGGAAACAATCAACTAAATAAGTAAACCTGTAAATTATTCCATGTAACCCTATAGTTTCTCTCTTTAAAAAAATATAATGCTGCCTAAAATGAATGACGTAAATAAATTCCATGAGAAAGATATCCTAAGTCTTCTAAAATGAATGACCAACTACTTACCGTAGAGAAAGATCCTTCTCCTAATATTTTCCCAAATCTAAAGTCTTCAGGTCTTTTTCTTTTTGGCTGCTGTATAGATGGTTGCTGCTCTTCCATATTTTCCAGGGCGGTTCTCATTCCCGCTGTAGTGCCTTCCATTTTGTGGCTTGGGCTGCAGCTGGCGCCTGGTATGGCGAGCGGCGATCTAGAATCAGGCTTATTTCTTACCATTGATGGAGAATGATGACAGGAGCAAATAACACTGGATTGAATAGGAACAGCATCATACTGCAAGAAAAGAAATAATGTATTAAAAACATGCAAAAATACTAAAGCAAAGTGCAAGAAGAAGAGGATGGAGAAGTAGAGAAGTGAGTAACCTTAAAGCAGAATAATCTGCTGTAGTAATGTTCTTCACATGTCCCAATGGGCTGAGAAATGTTCTCAGTGAGAACATGCAGCATCTGCTCATTTTGTTTTATTTTAACCCTGTATTACAATACTAGGGGTTTCCCAAGGTAAATGTCTACAGTATTGGAAACTAAAACAGCATTTTACAAATTATACGGTAAAATTTAAGTAACAAGTTGAATAACGGAGTTTTATTGTGGCCAATGCTTACTGAATGCAGCCTTTCTATCTATCTATCTAATGGGTCAGTAAAAAAAACAAAATTACAAGAGCTGGTCAAAATCTTATTTGTCAAAGCTAAAGATGTATGTTTAGAATCCCCACTACTAATTAAATAAGTCAGACACTCACTGGTACTTTCCAAACACCTGCTCTCTAAAGAGGTACTATAGCAATACATTTTCAAGCCACAAAATCACTAGGGATTGCCCCAAATGTGAGGCCATGCATAGAAACAATAATTTATTTTTCAAAAATAAAATCAAGGTTGGAGTTGAAAACTCATCTCTTTGGTGGGGGAAAAATAATTAATACTTTTGTTCAGATAATGAGCTAGAGAATTATGAACAGTATAATAGTAAATGTAGTTATGTACACACAGGACCAGGTAAAAGATAACACTGTTCCAAACATCGATACAACTCATTGTAAAGATGGACATTTAGTACAACAGCAAGCAAACTTTTGAAAAACACACTTGAATATCAAGAAAAGAAACAACTCCAATTAATGTAGAAAAACTTGGGTTCTCAGTCAATAAATTGCCTTTGAAAGAAATGTTTGAGGTCATTACAGTTTCAGAATATTTATGTTGGAGTTGCATGGCAAAGAGAATCAGCATAGCTATTTAGTGCCCAATTTTTGAATATTAACATTGTTCTACAACTATTTGTTTTCAGGACAGAAATTGAAAATATGCCTCTCCTTCAACGATACAAAAATTGTTGGAATATCTTTCAGCAGCAATAACCAAAAAGGAAACAATGTTATTGAGTTCACTGATTTTTTAGAACACTATAGAAAAAATAAATTCTATGGTGGCTAAAAATAAAATTGCTAATACCAAGGCGGAAAAGTCTACAAAAAATAAATACTTAAATAACATTAAATGAAGGAAAATAATGAAATCAGATCATTATAAAGTGTAGAGTGAAAAAAAAAAAAAAATCCGTCATCACTCATAGCTAAGCTGCATTTAGTGAACCTTCGCCAACCAGCACATTAGGTTTCATGCAGTTTTGGTTCTTAAGGCAAGTGTGTGTAATATTTTAGATATTTTAGATTATATATATATATATATATATATATATATAAATATATACATACACACATATACACAGTGGGTACGGAAAGTATTCAGACCCCCTTTAATTTTTCACTCTCTGTTATATTGTGAATTTCCCCCTGGGATTAATAAAGTATCTATCTATCTATCTATCTATCTATCTATCTATCTATCTATCTATCTATTGCAGCCATTTGCTAAAATCATTTTAATTAATTTTTTTTGCTCATTAATGTACACACAGCACCCTATATTGACAGACAAAAAAAAGAATTTTTGAAATTGTTGCAGATTTATTAAAAAAGAAAAACTGAAATATCACATGGTCCTAAGTATTCAGACCCTTTGCTCAGTATTTAGTAGAAGCACCCTTTTGAGCTGATACAGCCATGAGTCTTCTTGGGAAAGATGCAACAAGTTTTTCACACCTGGATTTGGGGATCCTCTGCCATTCCTCCTTGCAGATCCTCTCCAGTTCTGTCAGGTTGGATGGTAAACGTTGGTGGACAGCCATTTTTAGGTCTCTCCAGAGATGCTCAATTGGGTTTAAGTCAGGGCTCTGGCTGGGCCATTCAAGAACAGTCACAGAGTTGTTGTGAAGCCATTCCTTCATTATTTTAGCTGTGTGCTTAGGGTCATTGTCTTGTTGGAAGGTAAACCTTCGGCCCAGTCTGAGGTCCTTAGCACTCTGGAAAAGGTTTTTGTCCAGGATATCCCTGTACTTGGCCGCATTCATCTTTCCCTCGATTGCAACCAGTCGTCCTGTCCCTGCAGCTGAAAAACACCCCCACAGCATGATGCTGCCACCGCCATGCTTCACTGTGGGGACTGTATTGGACAAGTGATGAGCAGTGCCTGGTTGTCTCCACACATACCGCTTAGAATTAAGGCCAAAAAGTTCTATCTTGGTCTCATCAGACCAGAGAATCTTATTTCTCACCATCTCAGAGTCCTTCAGATGTCTTTTAGCAAACTCCATGCGGGCTGTCATGTGTCTTGCACTGAGGAGAGGCTTCCGACAGGCCACTCTGCCATAAAGCCCTGACTGGTGGAGGGCTGCAGTGATGGTTGACTTTCTATAACTTTCTCCCATCTCCTGACTGCATCTCTAGAGCTCAGCCAAAGTGACCTATGGGTTCTTCTTTACCTCTCTCACCAAGGCTCTTCTCCCCTGGTAGCTCAGCTTGGCCGGACGGCCAGCTCTAGGAAGGGTTCTGGTTGTCCCAAACGTCTTCCATTTAAGGATTATGGTGGCCACTGTGCTCTTGGGAACCTTAAGTGCAGCAGAAATTTTTTTGTAACCTTGGCCAGATCTGTGCCTTGCCACAATTCTGTCTAGGAGCTCTTCAGGCAGTCCCTTTGACCTCATGATTCTCATTTGCTCTGACATGCATTGTGAGCTGTAAGGTCTTATATAGACAGGTGTGTGGCTTTCCTAATCAAGTCCAATCAGTATAATCAAACACAGCTGGACTCAAATGAAGGTGATCCCAAGGATGATCAGAAGAAATGGAAAGCACCTGAGTTAAATATATGAGTGTCACAGCAAAGGGTCTGAATACTTAGGACCATGTGATATTTCAGTTTTTCTTTTTTAATAAATCTGCAACAATTTCAAAAATTCTTTTTTTTGTCTGTCAATATGGGGTACTGTGTGTACATTAATGAGGAAAAAAATTAATTTAAATGATTTTAGCAAATGGCTGCAATATAACAAAGAGTGAAAAATTGAAGGGGGTCTGAATACTTTCCGTACCCACTGTATATATATATATATATATATATATATATATATATATATATATATATACATACACATATATACATACATACACATATATACAGTATATACATATACACATGGATACATATTTTGCTAATTTTACTCATTTCACATTACCAAGTATATTTAGTATAATTAATCAGAATGATTAAATTGAATGATAAAATCAAATTCTGAGACTATTCCTATCCATATTACTAACCGAAGGTTGTAAACTGGATGGACGCAGGGCGCATCGAAGCGCATGCGCACTGCAACGAGCCCGCCCATAGCTAACGACACAGCCACAGAAAACACAGAAATGAGAACGTTGTAAACCGGATGTCACAAATCGCCTACCAGTGTGATCACTTTAAAGACCCATATAGATTTTAAATAACGGTTAATTGGCACACGCACGATGACCCGCTAGACTAGATGTACCAGACCTCAGCCGTTTGCTTAGGCTGTACAAATCCGAGCCCATAGCTAACGACACAGTCACAGAGAAAACAAAAACGAAATGATTCAGCACATATTTGAATCACATTACAGTACGGAATCCCCAGACGTCCAGGGCGCAGGATGCATTGAAGTGCACACGCACTGCAAACGAAAACGTTGTAAACCGGATGTCACGAATCGCCTACCAGTGTGATCGCTTTGAAGACCCATATAGATTTTAAATAACGGTTAATTGGCACACGCACGATGACCCGCTAGACTAGATGTACCAGACTCAGCCGTTTGCTTAGGCTGTACAAATCTGAGCCCATAGCTAACGACACAGTCACAGAGAAAACAAAAACGAAATGATTCAGCACATATTTGAATCACATTACAGTACGGAATCCCCAGACGTCCAGGGCGCAGGACGCATTGAAGTGCACACGCACTGCAAACGAGAACGTTGTAAACCGGATGTCACGAATCGCCTACCAGTGTGATCGCTTTGAAGACCCATATAGATTTTAAATAACGGTTAATTGGCACAAGCACGATGACCCGCTAGACTAGATGTACCAGACTCAGCCATTTGCTTAGGCTGTACAAATCCGAGCCCATAGCTAACATCACAGCCACAGAGAAAACAAAAACGAAACGATTCCGCGCATATTTGAATCACATTACAGTATTAAATCCCCAGACATCCAGACTTCGAAGTGCACGCGCACTGCCGCCTACAACGTGCTTCTGAAACACCACAGGCAAAGGAGTCACGGCTCACAAACGTGACAGCTCAACTAACGGATATACAACTCCGAGCCCATAGCGAATGACACAGCCACAGAAAATACAAAAGAGAGGATTCAGGCGTATTTGAATCACATTACAGTATTACAGTACGGAATCCCCAGACGTCCAGACTACACAGCATATTTGAATCACATTACAGTATTACAGTACACGCTTCTGAAACAGCAGAAGCAAAGGAGTCACGGCTCCAAAAACGACCTGTGAACTAAACCTGAGGTAGAGCGTGCACGCCAGGTTGTACATGCGCCCGAACGCGACTGCCCACACCACCGCACCGGATCCGCCGCCATGGTCACTTCAGCACAAGAATCCGCCGCCATCAACGAATGACTTCTCGCTGATGACACAGCCATAGAAAAACAAAAAAAAGAGACTGCATGGATAAAAACAATAAACGAAGGCGCCTACAATGCGCTTCTGAAACACCAGAACCAGATGAGTCACAGCTCCAAAAAGAAGCTGCTTTAGTACAAATATGTTTATTTAATTAAATGAACTTTCCCAGGACGCACCCACCCTCCATGATATTTCATCCCTCCAAGTATCAGAGGGAACAGAAAGTGATTGCCATTCTTGGATTTGCGATTCTTTCGAGAATCGCGGGCTTGCTGGTATAAATAGAAAACTGACAATCTTAGTCAAAACTCACTATCCCTGATTGGTTCTAAAGGGTTTCTTCAAATTGTGCAAAGACCAATACTTTCTTGTAATCTCATTTACATTTAATTATCATGCATGCTATCATTCTGAGCATAGTATAATTAAATCTATTGTTAATTAAATCATTTCAGATCATTGCTTGATTTCCTCTGATTTACTTCTTTCCTTGCCAATAACTGCTCAATTTGGAACCAAAGCTAAGGTATTTAAATAATAGTATTTAAAGATCTGACATTATGAAAGTCACAAACCTGAGCTTAAGATCTAATAATATTAATGAACAATATAAGTGTATTGTCAAACAACTACTAATCTTATATGAACTATGTTTTAGATAAAACTGTTCTGCCTAAAGAAAAAATAGTAAATGAAAACAAAGTGAGACTAAACCACAAAAGTTGTAAATTAGAAGCCACAAATTAACAGTGATGTATTAGGGTAACTCAAAAAGTAAAAGCAATTTGAAAATTATGCAGTAACCATAATTAGTAGAAGCTGATGCAATACAACACATTCTCAATGACTTATGGGAAGTCCAAACATACACAGTACAATGTACTGTGCCATGCTTAGAGAGCAACTGAAACCTGCAATTCTCAGCCAAAGAACAGGAATGCTGTCAAAAACAGTCTTTCAGCTCCATGACAATTCATGTTCCAATGCAGCAGTCACAACAATGGAGCCAATGAAACAGCTGCGCTTTGAATGTCTTCCACATCCACTTGCAGTCCTGATCTAGCACCATGTGATTATCAAATCTTCAGTCCACTAAAGAAGGCTCTATGCGGTTGCATATTCACCTATGATAAAGACGTTAAGGAAGTGGTGCAGACCTATATATAGGAGCAGCCGAAAGCTGCCTTCTCCCAAGATAGGAAGGAGTTAGGGGGATGATACAAGAAGTGCATCAACCTACCAGGATGATGTGTGGAGTAGTGATACCATTGTTTTGTTCATCTGCACACAGTTAAAGGGTAAGTTTCCTTTACTTTTTGATTCTCCCTCATAAATCTGTCTGGATAGACTGAAAGGATTAATACTTGCAAGAAAGCACTTTGCAGTAAGCCTGTGAAACAGAGAACTCTGAACTGGTAAAATGTCATTAAGCAGTAAGAAATAAAATGTTCCATTTCAACGAGAAGGTGTATATAAAATACTATGACACTGAACAACAAACAAGGTAGACCTTTTATTCTGCTCTGAATTGGATAACATTTTCTGATTGGTGATTGGACAGTTTCTGCCAACAGTTTCATTTACAGTGATTTTGGCAGAACTGCCATTAAAAAAAAAAAAAAGACAACTCCATTAGGGACCTTAGGTAACAACAATAAAAATGTGTGAGATTCATGATGGATATTATTTAAAATCCAAATGAAAATTCTGCAGTCCAGAATCAATTAGAACCTCAAAACTTAAAAGAGGCTATATGCTGAAACTACTTAAAAAAATATTGTTGTTAAATTATAATATTCAAGTTATTAACAGACACAATTATCCTGATGGTTTGTTCAATTAATGCCCTTTACTTCATCTTTGTACTCGCAATGTATGACTGTACTTCTGCCATGATTAATTTTGATAAGTAAATGGCGACAAGTTGTAATTGCTTGTTACTTATAGGCTACTATGTGCGGGGAATTATATAAATAAATGATTAAAAAGGTACTGCTTGTCATATCGAAAAAAGTACTTTAAAATTCCACATATACTGTAAGTTACTACTGCTATTGTTGCGATTTGCAAAAATCAGTGTTTTAAAATAAAAATTTATTTTAAAACTGACCAGTACTATGCCAGTATAATCATTTTCTTTTATTTCAATAAATACAGCAGATCATCTTGTTCCATATCTTCCTATCCTCTATGTCTTGCTCTGTCACACCCATCACCTGCATGTCCCCTCTCACCACATTCATAAACCTTCCCTTAGGCCTTCCTCTTTTCCTCTTGCCTGGCAGCTCTATCTTTAACATCCTTTTCCCAATATACCCAGCATCTCTCGTCTGCAACAAATGCAATGTCGCCTCTCTGACTGTGTCTCCCAAATGTCCAACCTGAGGTGACCCTCTAATGAACTCATTTCTAATACTGTCCATCCTTGTCACACCCAATGCAAATCTTAGCATCTTTAACTCTGCCACCTCCAGTTCTGTATCCTACTTTCTGGTCAGTGCCACCATCTCCAAACCATATAACAAAGTTGGATTCACTATCATCCTGTAGATCTTCCCTCTCATTCACACACATGTATTCTGTCATGTTCCTACTAACATTTCTCATCCACTCTAGAGCATAGCTCCACTTCTCCAGGGTCTCCTCAACCTGCTCCCTACTATCGCTACAGATCACAACGTCATCAGGAAACAACATAGTCCAAGGGGACTCCTGTCTAATCTCATCTGTCAACCTGTCCATAACTATTGTAAATAAGAAAGTGCTCAGAGCTGATCCCTGATGTAATTCCACCTCCACCTTGAATGCATCACTCCTACCTCATACCTCACCGCTGTCACACTTCCCTCGTACATATCCTGTACAACTCTTACATACTTCTTTGCCACTCCAGACTTCCTCATACAATACCACAACTACTCTCAAGGAACCCTATCAAATGCTTTCTCCAGGCCCACAAAGACACAATGCAACTCCTTCTGGGCTTCTCTATACTTCTCCATCAACACCCTCAGAGCAATCATTGCATCTGTTGTGCTCTTTTTTGGCATGAAATCATACTGCCGCTCACTAATCACCTCCCTTCTTAATCTAGCTTCCACTACTCTTTCTCATAACTTCATGCTGTGGCTCATCAGTTTTATCCCCCAGTAATTACTATAGCTCTGCACATCTCTCTTTTTCTTAAAAATCGGTACCAATACATTTCGTCTACACTCCTCAGGCATCCTCTCACTTTCCAAGATTCTATTAAACAATCTGGTTAAAAACTCCACTGCCATCTTTTCTAAACACCTCCATTCTTCCACAGGTATGTCATCTGGACCAATGGCCTTTCCACTCTTAATCCTCTTCAAAGCTGTCCTTATTTCTTCCTTGCTAATCCATTGCACTTCCTGATTCAATATCTCCACATCATCCAACCTTCTCTCTCTCTCTCATTCTCTTCATTCATCAGCCTCTCGGAGTACTCTATCTTCTCAACACACCCTCCTCCTCGCTTGTGAGTATGTTTCCATCTTCATCACCCTAACCTGCTGCACATCTTTCCAAGCTCAGTCCCTGTGCCTAGCCAATCGATACAGGTCCTTTTCTCCCTCCTTAGTGTCAAGTTCTCATACAACTCATTATACACCTTTTCTTTAGCCTTCACCACCTCTCTCTTCACCTTGCTCCTTGTATCCTTGTACTCTTGTCTACTTTCTGCATCTCTCTGACTATCCCACTTCTTCCTTGCCATCCTCTTCCTCTTTATACTCTCCTGCATTTCCCCATTCCATTTTCCTCCTTCCTCTGTCCAGATGTCACGCCAAGCACCCTTCTTGC